>NC_090188.1:33994123-34241623 GCF_024679245.1 Pseudorasbora parva | reverse complement strand
CAAGTGAGAGGGTAAGACACAGAAAGAAATTTCTGAACGAATAGGCTGTTCCCAGAGTGCTATATCAAGGCACCTCAGTGGGAAGTCTGTGGGAAGGAAAAAGTGTGGCAAAAAACGCTGCAAAACGAGAAGAGGTGACCGGACCCTGAGGAAGATTGTGGAGAAGGACCGATTCCAGACCTTGGGGGACCTGCGGAAGCAGTGGTCTGAGTCTGGAGTAGAAACATCCAGAGCCACCGTGCACAGGCGTGTGCAGGAAATGGGCTACAGGTACCGCATTCCCCAGGTCAAGCCACTTTGGGCTACAGAGAAGCAGCACTGGACTGTTGCTCAGTGGTCCAAAGTACTTTTTTCGGATGAAAGCAAATTTTGCATGTCATTCAGAAATCAAGGTGCCAGAGTCTGGAGGAAGACTGGGGAGAAGTAAATGCCAAAATGCCTGAAGTCCAGTGTCAAGTACCCACAGTCAGTGATGGTCTGGGGTGCCATGTGAGCTGCTGGTGTTGGTCCACTGTGTTTTATCAAGGGCAGGGTCAATGCAGCTAGCTATCAGGAGCTTTTGGAGCACTTCATGCTTCCATCTGCTGAAAAGCTTTATGGAGATGAAGATTCCGTTTTTCAGCACGACCTGGCACCTGCTCACAGTGCCAAAACCACTGGTTTACTGACCATGGTATTACTGAGCTCAATTGGCCTGCCAACTCTCCTGACCTGAACCCCATAGAGAATCTGTGGGATATTGTAAAGAGAAAGTTGAGAGACGCAAGCCCCAACACTCTGGATGAGCTTAAGGCCGTTATCGAAGCATCCTGGGCCTCCATAACACCTCAGCAGTGCCACAGGCTGATTGCCTCCATGCCACGCCGCATTGAAGCAGTCATTTCTGCAAAAGGATTGCCTACAAAGTATTGAGTGCATAACTGAACATAATTATTTGAAGGTTGACTTTTTTTTTGTATTAAAAACACTTTTCTTTTATTGGTCGGATGAAATATGCTATTTTTTTGAGATGGGAATTTTGGGTTTTCATGAGCTGTATGCCAAAATCATCAGTATTAAAACAATAAAAGACCTGAAATATTTCAGTAAGTGTGCAATGAATCTAAAATACATGAAAGTTTAATTTTTATCATTAAATTATGGAAAATAATGAACTTTTATCACATATGCTAATTTTGAGAAGGACCTGTGTATACACACACATTTTTAACTTCAATTATAGCCATTTAACATTGCAGTAATCATTAAACAAAATCCTCACATAAACGCATAATACATGTAATATTTACCCGTGCCCTGTGAAATGTAGAAATTTAATTAATAATAATAAGTTAAGCAGGTCAAACAGTCTGCACTGCATACATACATTATAAACTAAATATAAATAAATCCTTATTAAAGATACAACGTTTTCCTAGTCAAGAGCAGTGAGTGAGGGTTTTGTTACCTTTGTTCTTTGATTAACATTAATGACAGTGTGAATTAGTTGCTGCTTTCCCTCTGCACATGACATTTGCCATTTCCATATTGGGTAACGCTGTGGTGATCGCGCCAGCACGACCGCTAACAAAATTGTGCAGGGAAAGCACAATATAGGCAGGAAAAATATAGTTGCAGTCTGGAGCCCTGGCTATCATGCAGCAGTGCAGTCAGTAAGTGAACACAGTAACAGATTGCGGCAAGCAGCGAGGCGAGGGACCGTGAGAGCGGGCCAGTGGCGAGTGATAATGAGTGACAGCTGTACGCCACACCGGTCTTATCTCACGGCGGAGTGACGGGAGTATAAAAGGAGGAGCAAAGACAGTGGAAGACAAGAGAGGACCAGGCCTGGACTTTATGTTGAGTTTTGAATTTGTTTTGTTATGTGTGTGTGGGCAGTCGTCCGTGAGGGGCTGCCCACGGTTTATTTTCGTATTGTTTATTTACTGAATTAAAGTTGTTGAATGTTCGCCGGTTCCCGCCTCCTTCCTTCCCATTTCTACGAACTTTATTACACAGATGATGTCAAATTTGGCAGGATTCCATAAATAAATTACACAGGATCCCACAATTCACCTACACACTGATTAAATTCAGGCAAACTTTAGCATACAACCTCTTTGGACAAATATACATAATGAAAAACACTGGAAAATGGCACATTAAACTTTTTAAGGGCCTTAACTTTTAATACTTTTAAGACTCAGTAAACAGCCAGTATACAGAATGTGTTTACATTTTCATGAACTTTCCAGGACTAAAAAGAACCATTTTATAATTTCCAAATTTTTTCATGGCATTCTGGATCCTGATCATAATTGCTGTCTGTGTGATCATGATCTGACAACACACTTGAAAACGACCCCCAGGCCGAGTCCAGAGGAGCTGTTTTTCTAACTTGATCTCAGAACAGGTGTAATCCAGCATGTGTTATCCAACAGAACACGGCTACCAAAATACACTGAGCAAATGTGCCATTACACAACACTGCAAGTGTCCCACTGCATTACACAATTGCAAAGACGCATAGCAAGTATTATGGTGTTGCTTAATTCACAGAACGACTTCTACAAAAGACATATGTCATGCTGTGCAAATAACAATATGCCGTGAAGAATTTCACAACACGGAACTTAAGGGGAGCGCTTGAAAGCATATGAGCGTTGCAGGGAGCGGGAGTCTTTGTAATGTAACACCGACGACCTGTGTTCTCTGTGCACTGGGATGTGAAGGTGTCTGTTATTCTGAGGCCCCTACAGGCACCTAGGAGCCAAAAACAACAGACCAACTGCACCTGCTGCCACATAAACACATATTAAGACATGCACACAACCTCCAAGCATGTACATACCCACAAATTATAGGGAATAACCCTATGTAAAGGTATACGAACACTCTCTCAATTGAAAGCACAGGTAGCTGTGACCCTTTAATGTGTAAATCAATCTCCCTCCCGCTCTGCCGTAGGTATGAAAGGGTGATTGATGTACACAGGGCGGCTGGCGACCACAGGTATGTGTGGTTTCTTTTGTAGTCGGAGCCCACATCTGAAGCCATTACACTTCCCGCTAACAGCGCTAGCCACTCAACAGAGTACCTCTCGTCTCCCCAGAGGGATATACACCACCCTAAACCGCTGCTTCAACAATGAGGCGGTTTGTTGGAGTCCACAGCTGCTGAGGACATGCTTGTGTTTTTAGGGTGTCAGTGCAATGTTTTATGCAATATTAATAGTTTAAATCTGGTGTGGACTTTTGGTACAACTGAATTTAAATGTAAAAAAATAACGTTCATGCCTAAATCCCTAAAGGTGCGGTTTCATTTACCATTGTTCGACGTTTTTTCATAGGCGAAATCCAGTGATTTTAATTGCACTCAGGTATTTCATGTGGATTACAGATTTCTCGTGCTTTTTTTGAATTCGACTACTGTGACCTGTGCTTCATACATTGCTACACTACTGAGAACAGACATTAGACATTTTTTACACGTGAAATGTTGCTAATAGGAACATTCCCCACCTCTCCCATTTTTTGGAGTAGTGGTAAACGAATGCCCAATACAATGCTGTGATCATACAATCATACAATTTAATAACAGTGAATGAGATATACCTGCAACAGATATAATGTGATAGGCTAAAACCCTATTAGCAAAATATTACCAGAGATTTGGGCTTTTTTTAAAATTAGATTTCCATGATTATCATTGACCTAATATAAATTATAGTAGTTCATCCACTTATGGTTTAATTTTCTGGAAGTCACCGGTTTTTAAAATAGATGTGTTGGTCTAAAGGCCTTAAAGGACAACTCCGGCAAATTTGTAAGTTTATCTTGATCGTTATATCTTTGTCAGTACAGTCTATAGAAAAAAAAAACGAACCGGATTGGTCCTTGCAACACGGAGTTATTACAGTTAATGCCCAGAGCCCCCCCTCAGCTAAAACGGCAGCTTCGGGGGCATGCATGTAAAGGGTGTCTTTGTTCCTCTTAACAGACACTAAATGCAATTAAAATGTCCGTCCAACATGAACAGGCCCCTACCACGACAACGAGATGCGTATAGCCACTGTTTTAGCCGGCTATCTGTGTCTCGCGCTGAAGTCCCGTGATAACGCAGCGGTAGCCGGAAAGTCGTGTAGAGCAACGTGTTTATGAAGAGGCTCTGCTCATCGGCTCGTCGGTCCTCAGTATTGAACGTGTCCAAGAGAAATAGTTTTCGATTCTGTACTGCTGATCCGATGAGGACCACTGCTCGTTCAGTTACTCGCTCATGCTCAGTATCAGCGGCTCGTGAGTTCAACGGTTCTCTCAGCAAAACATGACTCAGTTCAGTGAACGATTGGAGTTACAACATATAATTCAAGACATTATTTTATTTATATTCGGAGGGACTGTCACTCATGTCAGAAAGTGAGTAACTAAAATAACGTGTGTGGTCAGCGCTGATTTGAGACGCGAACCGTTTAGAACGATTCAGTCCGATTTGGTGAACTGGTTCGCCCGGTTCACTAAAAAGAACCGGTTAAAAAGAACGATTCGTTCGCGACCCGACCACTACAGTGATGATCCGATCAAGCTCACGAGTGAAGAAGAAATTCTTTGCGTTTGTGCCTTTCCAAATTGTAAAAATTAGCAGCGAACACTTGATTAACTTATAAAGACACAACACAGCCGGGCAGGTTGAAGAAAAATGCCATTCCATGGTTAAAGACGGGTGCTGCCACTGTGGAGGTAATGTACACTTTATTTATCCTTCCATTTGGGCACACACAGCTTATAGCTAGTGCAATAATTTAAAATAATCTTGCTTTACACACACATGACGCTCTTACCAACTGGACTGCCTATTTTCTGTCTACCGCTGAGTCCCCACGGGACTTCAGCGCGAGACACAGCTAGCCGGCTAAAGCAGGTGAATTTAAACAGTGGCTACGTGGCTAAATGCATCTCGTTGTCGTGTGAGGGACCTGTTCATGTTGGACAGACATTTTAATTTCTGTTAAGAGGCACAAAGACACCCTTTACGTGCATGCCCCCAAAGCTGCCGTTTTAGCTGAGGGGGGGCTCTGGACATTAACTGTAATAACTCTGTGTTGCAAGCACCAATCCGGTTCGTTTTTTTTCTATAGACTGTACTCACAAAGACATAACGATCAAGATAAACTGAAAAATTCGCCGGGATTGTCCTTTAAATAAGGTCTATGGTTAACACAAGCTCAAAGTATTTTTACATTTTATTCTACGACATAAAAATACATTAGTTACCACCCCGTCACCCCGTTTAAGTTTTTACATTTATCGCCTAACTTTTTTACTTCTGCTGATTGTATTAGGCTTCAAAATTCATAAAAGTTGAGGTCATTTATGAAGATGATGATTCGCAAAGCATGTAAGAATCATTACCTTTTGTTTGTTACAAAACTTATTTTCTGCAATAATTTAAAAGTCAATGGAAAACAATATTGATAATACAGTTTGATCTACATTCACCTGTGTGCCGAGGTCTCCAGCAGTGTGAGGAGATGCTCTATAACCTCCTGACAGCTCAAAGATATCATCCCATCTCGCCAGGGCAGCAGGAAAGAAAGTGGGAGGACAGCAAGAACTTGCAAAAGCTGTGAAACACCAAGAGAAATGTAGACTTATGTCATGGAAGATACCTTATTATACACATTTACACAAAACAAGTCGTATTTTCAAAGTTGCATTGTATGAACAGTTAAAATGTTTCCAACATTACAACCCACTGAATAGACTGTGGGCCCTATTTTAACAATCTGAGTGCATGGTTTAAAGTGCAAGGCGCAAGTGCACTTAGGATGTTTTCGAATCCACTTTTGCTAGTTTAATGCCGGGAAAAATGGTCAGCACACCAGGTACATGATCTAAAAGAGTTGTCCCTATCCTCTTAATCAGTCATGGGTGTGTTTTAGTCGTAATGTGCAATAAACTAATCAGTGTCTCATCTCCCATTCCCTTTAAACCCCAGTTGCGCTCACACCATGGCAGATTCGCTATTTACATGGCGGAAAAACTGAACGCTTCTCTAGCGAGGAAATGGATCTGCTTGTGACAATTGCTTGCAAATAGGTAAATTCTATAGGCTAATTCTGATATATGCAATGACTATCCATTATAAAATGTAGGCATTTTTATATTTTCGTAATATTATTACTGTTAGCGACAGCTGACACTCTATTATTGTTATATTCCTTGGTACTGTCACCTTTGGCTTGGCTTGCCCAGTTGGGGACACAAAAATTTCAACTAAAGTTTTCAACAAAACATCCAAATTAAATTAGACTAAGACTAAATTAATTATATCAACTTTATTACTGATCTGCCCACATTGTCACGATATGATAAATTGAAATGAGCTGATAACATCACTGTTTTCTCCACAACGACTGTACAGCAGAATCACATTCTGTTGCAATATTTTCTTGTTTGACACTGTGAAGCTGCTTTGAAACAATGGTCATTGTAAAAGCGCTATATAAATAAAGTTGACTTGACTACATACAATAATTAAACATTTAACATTTAAATTCTTTAATTTTTTTTATTTAAAAATGTTTATGTGCTGCTGTACATCCTTGCGTGCATAATATGCGTTGTGGACCCGCCTATAGGTGCATATTACTAATGCACACTTTAAATAACAAAAAATACTGCGCTAATGACTTCAGTCCAAGTTTGTGTTGGTCAACGTTGCAGTCTTTTTTAGTTGCCTCAAAATAGCAACGCACCAACAATCCGCCTGAACACACTAGGGGTGAACAGATGGGTGCAAATGCATTTGCTATTTTATACAATGTGGTGCTGGACATGAAAATGATAACTGCATCAGGCTGAAACTAGCAAAAAACACTTGTGTCGTGCCTGGCACCACACTGCACCGGGTGTATGATAGGGCCCTGTATCATGCACAGCCTCATTTTCTTTCATGTCAAAATAAATATGGTATCTAACCTGACTAATCACACACAAAGCAGGAGACATAAAATGTGCTGAAGTCAGTATAGAAAGTTTTGTGAATATTTTGATCTGCCAACTACTCCTACTACTCCATATTCCTTTCATCCATATAAGTATTCCCTTATTCCACCCTCCCGTCTGTCAGTAACATTCCTCCCTCCCCGTCCATCCATGTATCCCTCCATCCCCCTGAACATAAAACACATCTGGTTCGGCTCTGGCCCTCAGGTTTCCCCCCCAAACCCTCGCCTCAGAAGAGCGAGGGAGTTAACGGAAGACTTGTTTTTCTTCTTCTCAAACCCCCACCGTCTCTCCTTTCCTTTAACGTAACAGGTCAGGTAGCTCATGGGGTTTGTTTACATTATTTAGACTTATTTGGTTGATTATTATTTCTTAGAGTGCACAAGAGCCTTAAACAAAGATATTTTAATTACTTTCTTTAACCTCTGTACTTGATTATATTGCAGTCTTTTATATTATGATCCTGGAATACCCCCATCACTGCAGTTTAGATGTCTCCCTAATCAACTCATCAGTTTGTTGGTGGAGATTCCAAGACCTCAGATGTGTGTGTCAGATAGGAGAAACATCCAACATGTGCAGTGTTGGGGGTACTCCAGGACCGGGATTGGGAACCACTGCATAATATTATATTTAAAGTACATGACAAAACCAGTGTGGATTTAATCCTAAGACTAAAATGAATATTTTCAGAACAGATTTAAGCACTAGGCTTTAGTTAAGAGTTGCAGTTCAATGCATACTTTCTTATTAGTGTAGCCATTTGAACCCACAGAGGAAATTAGCTTTAACTTTCCTAGTCACTTCCCAGAATGCTTTAGTGGAACAGTAGACTTGCCATGGAAACCAGGTCATATCGAAAGTCTAGAGCCGAACAGCAGGACTTTAAACATTAACAGTTGGCCAGTAAAACAGCTTTTAAGAACACACACCACACACACACACACACACAAACACACACACACACACACACACACACACACACACACACACACACACACACACACACACACACACACACACACACACACACACACACACACACACACACTCCAACAGACACACAGAAAAACATGCATCCCCAGACACAAACACGCATGCCATTCCAGAAAAGCAGATTCCCGTCAGTTTGAACGTTGCTTAATGACAGAAACGGCAAAACAGCAGGGTAATTGATGGTTGGTTGAGTGTTTATGAGGAATTGAAACATGACCCCTTTTTCTAAACAGGAAATCGCCTGCCATTTCACTTTGCAGGGCCAAAGCGTTGAGTTGAAATTACATTTGTGTGTATTGAGTCTGTGAATGGAAATTAAATGACATTCAGCTGGTTTCATTAGTAGCTCTTGTCCAGCAGGTTTTTACAGTGTGTATGTTTATTCGGCTAATCAGTGAATCCCTGTATGCGGGTATGTCATTTCCACAGCTGAGCTCACTAATCTCAGGGCCACAGAATTCTGTGATCAGTGTTTTTATGAATTTTATGGTGAAAAGAACAATACAACAGTTAAAACATGACAAGTTTCAACAGAAATTATATTAAAGTATATTTTAGTTAACAAGACATGCTTGTCAGTACATTCGGCAGTACATGTTTATCTTATTTCAAAGACAACATAAGTAATTATGAAATTTTATACAGTATAGAGATTCAGCTAATTGAATTTATTATAAATTTAAAAAATATATTTTTACATTTAATTGCAATTAACATGCAAAAAGCTTATCCAAAAGCTTAACATTCAGTTACACCCTTAACTATATTCTATTAAAGTATATTATTTCTGTATGATAAAAAAAATATGGTGTAGAAACAATTTCCACACAGAAAATACTAATTTTTCACAAATAAAAAAAAAAAAAAAAAAAAAAAAATTAAGCTAGATTGTCTGCTTAATTTTGTGTAGTTTTTGTTCTTTTATTGTCCTCTAGCTTTTGTAGAGGGTTTAGCGCAGAAGTGGACGGTAACTAAGTAAACTTACTTGATTATTGTTCTTAAGTAGACTTTTTGAGTATCTGTACTCTACTTGAGTATATATATATTTTTTCTGGAAACGTATGACTTTAACTTCACATGTAGAAAAATATCATACTTTTTACTCCACTACATTTCTTTCAAGGGTCTCGAAGTCAAGTCGTTTCTGTAGCAGCTTTGAAAGTCAGTTTATAGCTAAATGTTATAGCTAAATTTAGAAAGTATGTTTCAGTTTTCTGAAATGATTAAAGGTTAGTTCACTTGGCATACACTAGATGCATTTCAAAAAATTTAATTTTCAAAAATGTAAATGTCTGGGAGAAAGAGGAGTAAACAGTGAAGTGAATATCGGATGTGTATCAGAGAATATCTGTGCATACGGTCTTAAAGTGACAGCAGCTTTGTAACTTTTATATAAGTATTGAAATAAGTTAGTCATATGCTAGCATGTTGGATGAAGCATCACTGCTTCAGCTTAAATCAAGATGACCAACTGTGCATTTATACAACAACGCAACAATAATAAAATAATGAGCTGACATAAAAAAGGAAATTTAGTTTTGATACTTACGTACTTTTGAAAACAAATACTTCTGTAATTTTACTTAAGTAAAAATGTGTTTCCTCACCTTGGCTTGACATCCCGGGTATGTCTCGTGAAGGGCCAAAGAGGTTAGGCTGGACACACTGAGGTCAAAGGGCAAGGGTCCCTGACCACAATGCTGAGACTTTTCTTGTGTCCTCTGAAGTCTCTTGAGGAGCTGTTCCAGGGCAAACAGCCGAACCTCATAGTGTGGGCAATGCAACAGTCGTTCCAGGAGGTCTCTCTGAAAGCCGTCAGACTCTGGACATTCCCAGAGGTGAGGTGATTCCACACAGATGTTGATGGCAATGTGAGCCAGACTCAGCAGGTACTGTGTGGCTCCGGGGACTGAGAGGTTTATGTCGTCGGGTCCCAGAGGGTCCACAAGTTCTGAGGCCATAAGAATGTGCAGAGTTTCCTCACGTAGTTTCTTCAGCAGAGACTCTATGAATGTAGACAATGTATGACTATTACATGTGCGAGAAGTGAAATATATTCTAAAATTAAAGCATAATTGTGAAACGTACTGGCAAAATGCGTCAGAAAGCACACTGGCTAATTACAAGCTACAGGCAAAACAATAATTTGAGGTTCACACAAAAATTTCTTCATTAACGTCTAGCCTATCTTTACTTGCAGGCTTTTTTTTTCTGAGAGGCGTACCTTCCTAAATCTTTCCTTTGTTTTTAATAAACCCTGAAAACGTACTGCTTTTCTCTGCACGCTTCTTGCTGGTGCTTGCCCTCACCACATTTGGCATTGTTGTAAAGCACAGCATTCCAACTTTGTGAATTTTCATAGCAAATTCTTGATGGCATCTGAACCAATAAAATGTGATTTTCAAAATCATGTTGGTGTAAACAAGTACTTTGGATTTTGTATGGTTGCTAGATGATTTTGTTTTGGAACCCCTCAGAAAACTTTAACAAGATTTTTCTCAAAATTTAGCTTGCTGACTCTATCAACTTCAAATAGCTCAGTAATTTTTTAATCGAGAATGTGAAAGTAAGAACTGATTTCTTCAAATGTATCATTGTGACTCATTTTGCCAGCACGGGTTCAATTTAAGTGACATATCAAAGTGTGTAATGCAATGACAGAACTACTTTGACTGGTGTATATTAGTGAAAGATGCTCAACCTTTGAACTTTCACTATTAAATATTGATTCAGCCTCACTATGACATCACTATATGCTCAACTGAAAAACATCCTGGGAAATACAAGTGATTTCAGAGCCTCAAACATCCTTTTTTCCTTATTGAATTATTATGAACACAATATTCTTCGCAAAGCTAAATAAAGCCCACTTCTCCATCCAAGTTGTTCCAATGACCCATTCCAACTCCCACAAGGCAACCCAATACGGCCCTGCACATGATTCAACAAGGAGTGGACCGGAGGGTGGGGCCATACTACATTCCCCAAGAGACGGGCCCGGTTACCGTGACCCAGAGTATCAAAAGAGCTTTCGTACGCTTCTCGGAGCATGCTCAAATGGACCTAAAGCATCTAGCACTGTGCTGCGCACTCTAATTTAGCCAAGAGTGAGACAGGATTTTGTATGTGTATCTACTTGCTCGTCTCTCTTTAGGGTATGGACATTGCTCAACACCTGTTACAACTATGTTAATTGTTGACATGTTCACACACACCAGACCATTATTATAAGAGGGGGTGATGGAAAGGCATGTTTAAAATCAGGATGGAGATGTTCACAAACATTTGTAGTGATGAGAAGAGGAATAATGTGGAAAATAGCTCATCACCAGAACCATGACAGACATCAGCAACATAACGTCAACCCAAGAAACAAACAGCAATTTATTTAAAGGCTTAGTTCACCCAAAAATTAAAATTTGATGTTTATCTGCTTACCCCCAGGGCATCCAAGATGTAGGTGTGTTTGTTTCTTCAGTAGAACACAAATTAAGATTTTTAACTCCAACTGTTGCCGTATAATCCTGTGCTAATGGGCCATTTCTGTAATTTGTAAAGTAAAAATTCTTGCGCAAATTACCTACAATATTTGCAGAACACCAAGGTAATGTGATGATAGTAGTCCCGTGCGAATCATATAATTTTTGCAAGGTTTTTTGCTTCCTGCGCGTATTTCTATCTTTAGCTTTCACAAAAAATGGAGGCTGCATTCATAATGCTATGAATTCCCACACAGATTATACTTTCACTTTAGAATGGGTACCAATTTGGGAGCAAATTGCTTGAATGGCGTGTTTAATTTTAATATCAATACTATTCTTAATGAAATACATAACAGAACAGTACAATAACAAGCTCGCTAAAATGGGCGCTTTTACTTAGCTTTGAAACTGAATCTCCCGCCGTATATTGTCAGCTTCTCACTTGTGATAAGGTCTGTGCTAAGTTCAGTTTTTAATTGTATCGTCTGTTCTCTAACTGAACAAAATCATTTGTATTACTATAAAACAATCAAAACTATATTGTTAAATATGACTGTTTATGATTTCATACAGCTATATCTATAACGAAAAAACATTTACAAGCCTTGACATCATATCCGGGAGATAAGTCAGTAAATTCAAGTAAAATTATAGGGTTTGCTTATCCCGTCCGAATGTGCCACGCAAAACTCAGATGTGGGGAAGTAATTTCTAATTCACAGAGGTCTCTAGATAATACGAATCCCGTTTAAATAGGGCTTATGAGAGTAAAAAACACATAGACATACGACTCTATATAAAACACAGCGACACAGAAATGGGGTTGTTTAAATGGGTCCATTTACTAGGGTTCAAACAACCCAATTTCTGGGTGTGTCCATTTCCAACCCAACTTGGGTTGTTTTTAACCCAGCATTTTTTAGAGTGTACATTGCAAAATGAACAGAAAATGTACGCTAACAAACACTTGTAAAAGTATTGTAAAATGTAAAAGGCACTAGTTTCATATAACAACTCTCCTAAAAGTTCCAATAAATAAGCCAAGAATGCCGCAGTTATTCAGAGCGAGAGAAAAGTTAAATGAAGTAGAAACAAAACTGCAGTGGGTCATAAGAGGAGTGATGGTAACCATTCTCAAACCTTTAAACTCAAGCCAAGTACTCATTACCACAGAACAACACACCAGGAGAAAAACATCATTAACAGAGGGGGGAGACGAGAACTCATCAGTCATGAGACAGACTTAGGTTAACAATGCTGATTTATTTCTTTTACACTATGTCTGTTTTCCTGCAACACACAGACACAGAAACACAGAATGGGGAAGAAGAAAGAGGAAATGAGAGTGAAGAGAGTGTGCGGTGGAGAGAAAGGAAGCTTCGCTATGGCATTTATTAATATCGTTGGCCCTCTGGAGAGATGGAGGACCATGATAATGATTACTCCCGGAAATGAAAGGCATTTCTCAACAGGACAGACTGTGGCAGACAATATGTGTGTTGAATTTGGAGACAGCAGTTCTGGGGATGTGCTGGAATCTTTATGAAAACCTAAACAGCCCAGTGAGACATCCAAGGCATTACATACAAACACACCCGCCACCCCAGCATGACTCAGAGAAAGCTGTGGTTTCATCAATGCCATGACCACCAAGTCTCAATGACCAGATTTTGCTCTCTCATAAAAATAGCAATATTACAGTCACTGGCAATAGAAAATAAAGCCCACTGCAGTGAAATCAAACACTGGCAAAACACACACACAGCCGTTCTCTTTAGAACCCCTCAGACCCCAAGAAGAGACACATGTAAAGGGATATTTCATCTAGAAATGAAAACTGTCATCATTGAATCATCTTAATGTTGTTATGAATCTAAACCCATACAACTTCTTCCCTGTTTTGAAGGTTGAATGTTCACATACATTCCGGCCTATTTAATCCTACAAAGCTATTGTATGGTTTCAGAAGGCTTCAAATACACCAAATAACTAGACTATTAGATTTATTTGCTATTTATTTTCAGACATGATAATCAAAAACTGAATTGTACACAAACATTTAAAACATTTGATTACTGAATATTTGTTCACACACAACAGAAAACCACAGATCATTCTTGGGATTAAGGAACCCAAACCGGTTCATATAAATGAATATTGATTAAAATATATTCATTGCTTTATCAATGATGATATAAAATGTTTCCATCCCTTCAGTTATTCATAACACTTTCTCAATGTATATTAGATGGA
This sequence comes from Pseudorasbora parva, assembly GCF_024679245.1. Taxonomy (NCBI): domain Eukaryota; kingdom Metazoa; phylum Chordata; class Actinopteri; order Cypriniformes; family Gobionidae; genus Pseudorasbora; species Pseudorasbora parva. Next base: position 34,227,909 of record NC_090188.1, on the reverse strand, counting down.
ACACTTAATAAATCAGTGAAATACAGTACTACAGCCCAAGCACATTTACGACGCAATAGCTGTTAAAGTACATGTGCGATCTTTTTGTTTCTAAGTGTTCAGCTAGATTTTATGGTGCAGGAAAACAGTGGGCCGTCTGTACTCACTACAGTAGTAAACACACACCGATACACACAAGCGGCAACGTGCGCGAACACATGGATTTTACATCATGCTCTGCCATCATTACCCAAACTGTGAAAAACAAAACCCAGACGACTGAGGAACGTGCAGAGCAGATGTGAGCATGCTTTCCCACAGTGGGCGACCCCTACACTGCCAACCACCTACTGACGAGTGTGTGCGCGTGTTATTCACAATTTATTCACCTGAGAGACATAAATATGGGGAATACAGTACAATTTGTGCCAAAACTATGGTTTGAATGTCCATCAGAGAGAGAGAGAGAGAGAGAGAGAGAGAGAGAGAGAGAGAGAGAGAGAGAGAGAGAGAGAGAGAGAGAGAGAGAGAGAGAGAGAGAGAGAGAGAGAGAGAGAGAGAGAGAGAGAGAGAGAGAGAGAGAGAATTTGTTGGTGGTGTATGTTGAGGGATCATTTCTCAAGCGGTACAGTGTTTGATCCACACAGGCTCGTAAAGCAGTCCCTCTCTTGCCCAGCTAAAGCATGGCCAGTAACAACACCATCACAATCTCTGCTTATAGTTTCAGAGCCAAACTACTTAGAGCACTTGGCCTCATACCCTCCTACACACACACACACACACACACACACACACACACACACACACACACACACACACACACACACACACACACACACACACACACACACACACACAGTTTCAGTGAGGAGTGCATCAGGATGGGAATACAAGCAAGAACTGCCCAGAAAATTTCAGCTCCTACTTAATATTTCCACGATGAATGAAAAAGCATATTGTTAAGGTCATTTAGACCAGTTTGAAGTGTTAGTAACACATTAAAAATCTAATTTCTTCACCAAGGTTACCAACACCTGTAAATGGTGCACTTTAGGAAGGGGGGGAGAGGGAGAGGTAGAGCGAGAGGGAGAGGGAGAGGGAGAGAGAGAGAGAGGGAGAGAGAGAGAGAGAGAGAGAGAGAGAGAGAGAGAGAGAGAGAGAGAGAGAGAGAGAGAGAGAGAGAGAGAGAGAGAGAGAGAGAGAGAGAGAGAGAGAGAGAGAGAGAGAGAGAGAGAGAGAGAAAATGTGAGGATGAATCTCACATTACTCAGTAATATTAACATGTACTTAATAGAGAGAGAGAGAAAATGTGAGGATGAATCTCACATTACTCAGTAATATTAACATGTACTTAATAGAGAGAGAGAGAAAATGTGAGGATGAATCTCACATTACTCAGTAATATTAACATGTACTTAATATGGAGTTAGGGTTTGTCTTAGGGTTCGTTGCTTGCAATTATGCATAATTTACTGTTATCACTATGGCATATAAATAACAACTATTTTTAGTTATTTTTATAAAACAACCATTATATATTTTTTAATTCATTATTTTAATGATTTATTACTCAATACACTTATTTTAATGACAATTTGCAACTTTTCTTTCTCCACCCAACTTAATGTGTCCAAATGTTTAATTTATGTTTAGTAAAACATTTTTTGTAACTCAATATCTTTAATGGCGCTTCTTCTAACTTTAATACAATGGGGTTTATGTAATACAGTAAATATTCTGTGATATTTATTGCTTCTTTCAATATATTTTTTATAATTTAAAAGATTACTTTGCATGGCAGTCATTAGAATGACATGAACATTTTCTAAATGCAAAAAAAAAAAAAAAATTGTCTTTCATTAATGGTTGCGCCAATGGCACAAAAAAAAAGAAAGAAAAAAGGGAGATGTTTCCCAGAAAGATTTTCCCATACGGTGCAAGTAAACAGTGACAAGGGCCACTCACGTTGCACAATGCCAAATTTTCCCATATGCCTGTAATGTATATCCCAAGTCTTCTAAAGTCCTACATTGGGTTTGATGTCAATAAAAACAAATAGAATTGTTTCTTACATGCCTCTCTACTAAACACAACACGGAAAGTTTGAATATGAGCAAGAACAAATTAATTTAGGAACTATGGTGGCATAGGGGAAAATTTTAATTGTATAACAAACAGAATTGTGGTGTTTCTCAGTAAGATGTTAAATAACCTTAGAATATAGAAATTAAAAATAACATCTGTCTTTAAAAAATATATTTTTTATGTGACAGCTCTTTTTTGTCATCTACTTTCATAGTATGGCACAGAACAGTGTGAACATTCAGCCTAAACTTGCTTTTTGTATTATCCAGTAGAAAGTAGACATATGACTTTGAGAATTTTTGAGAGTTTTTATTTATAGTTGATTTCTTAAACTTAGAGTGGAAAACGCGAGACAGAGTGTGTAATATATAGAGATAGATAGAGTGAAATTTATGTTAAGAGAAATGAAAGGAAAGGTAGACAGAGATTAAGAGGGTGTTAAGATTGAGAGTACAGGGCAGAGTGTAAAAATAAATCTCTGCACAGCACAAGGCGTGTGTGTGTGTGTGCCCATCGTTTGTTATGTAAGTGATGGCAGGCGGGTGGGACTGTAAGAGTATGCTTGTCTTAAAATGATAAACACCGCCACCATGCCCACATGTGTGCAACACATGGGGCACACATGGTCCGCCCCTTTTAACTGGGTCACACGGGCACAATTGTACCATCTGTCAGAGACAGTTTAGCGTTTTTCTTATTCAAAGACACACCGGCCTACAGCACACTCAAAATAACACACACTCAAGCAGACACCACATTTCCAAATGAAGTTGTACATTTGGAAAAAATACAGATGGTGTTTTGAGCTCTTACCTGACACAGGAACTGTAATACAACCACAAAGACAGCCCAGCAGGTCTAGAAACGCACCACGTGTTACCAGACACAGATTCCGCCTGTCGAATTGTGTGAGAGAGAAATTAGATTGATGATTATTTTATACGTTAGCATTTCGTTGCATTTGTACAGAAACATGCACAGGGTGGAATTAAAAACAAACAAACAATAAGAAGCAGAGGGACATTTTTGAAGGAGAATGTCATCATGAAATTGCAAAGTAGAAATTTAGGCAAAAGCAGAAATAGTGTAATTCACAAAAAGTAGTTTTTAGCAATTAGCTAATTTTAACAATTAACATAATCCTAAAAGGCTCTCTAATGCATGTTTTATGCCTGTGGGAAAACTTATGTCACCATCTACTGTCAAAAATAGGAAATGCATCCAGAAGTGCAGATAAAAACGTATAAAAAAATAACCAAGTAAAGGACGAGGCAAGGAAATGGGCGTATGTGTCAAAACACTTTTGAGCCGCTGTAGTTAGAGTGACTGAAAATGTATCCTGACTGCAATAGAGAGCAGAACAATCAAGTTCACACTGATTGCAGATGATAAGGATAAAGCATTACATGTGCTGCCCATAGGCACAAAGGGAATTCTGGGCCCTGTATCTCCAGACAAACTGCAGGGGTAGTTGTGGGAGAGGGTTAATGTTTGTGTGTGTGTGTGTGTGTGTGTGTGTGAGAGAGAGAGTGAGTGAGAGAGTAAGAGAGTGAGTGAGTGAGTGAGTGAGAGAGAGAGAGAGAGAGAGAGAGAGAGAGAGAGAGAGAGAGAGAGAGAGAGAGAGAGAGAGAGAGAGAGAGAGAGAGAGAGAGAGAGAGAGAGAGAAGTGAGTGAGTGACTGTGTGTGTGTGTGTGTGTGTGTGTGTGTGTGTGTGTGTGTGTGTGTGTGTGTGTGTGTGTGTGTGGAGCAAACGCTCATGGGCATGGACGAGAACAAGAGGGCCAGTGTTCAGGGTTGACGTCAGTATTTCATCACTGAGATATTAATAACACAAACTTCTCTCTCTCTCTCTGAATGCCTGGCTTCATTTTTTGTGTTCCTCTGTTGCTCTTTAAACATAAAATATTACTCATAATTCAACAAATTACCAAACTAAGGATTATGGGGAAATATGGTCAGATGTTTGGGATCTGTCATTTCAACTTTCTTCCCATCTCCAGTTTCTCTTTTATTATTATGCCATTTTCATCCCATCTTTTTATATGTTTGGAAATTGGAATGTTATACTACTATACTAGCCTTATTTGAAATGCAGAATGCAGATTGTACACAGTGTGAACATTAATATCTATGCATGTATTGTTTGGATAACCTACTACATTTGCCAAACTGTGCAGTAATCAAGAGCACAATGTATGCCAGTATCCCAAAATGCACTCAACTTGACATTCCCTTTCCAGTATTAGGAATGAATCAGAAACTACATAATTCAACTACTTCTTGACTCACTATTTGTTTTAACTTCTAAAGGTTAGTCACTTTACAGAAAAAAGGGTTAAAAACATTTAAATAACCAACCAACCATGGTGGTTTTAATGTGAAAATGAAAATTAGAAATGTTGCTGCGCTGGCAACTGCCAAACCCAGACTCACTCATCCCATTGCCAGGAAGAGAAGCATGATTTGTCACTCCAGAGAACACGCCTCAACTGCACTAGAGTCCAGTGGCGGCCTGCTTTACACCACTGCATCCGACACACTTGGTGATGTAAGGCTTGGATGCAGCTGCTCGGCCACAGAAACCCATTTCATTAAGCTCTCTATGCACTGTTCTTGAGCTAATCTGAAGGCCACACAAAGTTTGACACAAAGTTTGACACAAAGTTGACGACCTCTGCGCACTGTGCGCCTCAGCATACGCTGTGCCCGCAACGCTTGAATTCACCAAGCTCCTGAGAGCAACCCATTCTTGTTTGTAGAAGCACTTTCCATGCCTAGGTGCTTGTTTTATACACCTGTGACAATGGAAGTGATTGGAACACCTGATTTCAATGACTTGGAGGGGTTGTCCCAATACTTTTGGCAATATAGTGTTGCACTGTCATGAGACAATGGGTGCGTTTACATGCACACCAGTAAGCTGATAACTCCAAAAATTCAGCTAATAGAAATAATCAGTTTTCCCCGTTTGTGCGGTTCCACATACTTTTTCTAGGAGGCGGCATAAAGTGTATACTTTCCAGTATGCTAAAATTTCATTGCTAACTTGTTCCATCTTACTCAACTAACACAAATCTCGCTCTCTCATTAAGGAGTTTGTTATAAAGCATCAGTATGGTTGAGTGAGAGTGGTCAAAGGGCATGTGGCCATGTCTCTCTCCCTGCAGTGCTGCTGTCTCTGCGCTGGGTCAGTGAGCAGAGAGCAGCCTTTGAAACAGGAGCTCAGAACACAGAGCGCTCAATTTATACACCAATGAGTTGCTATGTTATTTTGTAAAAGAATGTTATTAGCTAAATCCAAACCCAAATTTCTTGTACGCACACTGTTTTTGATGATGTTTATGCATATAATGAAAAAAAGTAGTGACCAATGTATAACCCTGCCAGCACCCACCTTGTGGCGAGCCACAGCCGTGGAAAAACGGCAATGGAGAGGTCACAGTCCTGCTTATTTTCTAACTGGGGTCTGTGTGTGTCCGTCAGGTAGGAACGTAACAATGACAGCACCTGTGAAGGAGATGGAACACCTTTATTATGAGAATAAGTTGGAGAGAAAAATATAGTGGGTTCATAAAGAAAAAAAAAAAAACATAGAGCATTCTATATAATGAAATAATGAGATCAGAAGAAGAGAGATCAGACAGGTAAGACCCATTGCTATCTTGCTAAGTATTTTATCCCATTTTGTTCCCTTAATTGTGATCATAGAGCAGAGATGGAGAAATCAGACGGGGTAAACGGAGAAAGAGACCACAGAGAGCAACCAAAGAGATTATACAGAAAAATCAAACACAGATAAATTAGAGAGAGATCAGAAAGAGACATGAAAGATATCAGTTACATACATCGGAGAACAGAGAAATAAATAAGAGGGATAAGACTGAAGAATCAATGAGAGTTTAAGGCCTCGTCCACACGAAGCCAGCGCTTTCCTAATCCGATCTTTTTTTCCCCTCGTTTCAAGAAATATCTGCGTCCACACGAGATTAAGAAAACGGACTAAAAACGATGTAGTTTGCATGCCAGGCCAGTGTGTGGGCGCTGTAATTCTGCCACAGAAATACACTTAAAACGGAGAAGAAGAGTTGTGGCTAGAAGGGGTATAGCAGTGGTCGGAGGTGAGCCAAAATCTCACAATAAAATAACAATAAATACATTTGCTACTTAACAGATGTGTTTTATTAATGCCTACACCTACCCCAACCCAAAACATACCCTTACAATTATGCAGATACGGTAATTAAATGACGCAATATTGATGTGTGCATGCCCAGTGCCCGTAGTTGTATCCCTCAACTATTTCACCGTGCTGGACGTAGTGTGATGACATCACAGTTTCAGAAAATATACGGATTCGCTGTACACACGAAGACGGAAGATGATCGTTTTCAGATTTACCCGCTTTGGGACCCGGTTTCGAAAAATATCGGATTCATGCTTCTAAAACGCCATATCCGTGTGGACGAAACGCTGATATGGTACAAAATTTATACGTATACAGCTAAACGCGTCTCCGTGTGGACGGGGCCTAAGACAGAGATCAAAGAGATTTCAGATAGATAAATCAGAGATCAGACAGGACACAACAGGGAGAATCAAAGAGAGAGGTCAATTCATTAATCTGTCAAATAAGAGAGGGATCAGATAGAGAAATCAGAGGGGGAGAGATCAGACAGAGATCAGACCAAGACATTAAAAAAGATCAAATAGAGAAAATCGAGAGATAAATCACAAGGGATCAGATAGATTAGAGGGAGATCAGACAGAAATTATACAGATCAATCAGTGATTAGAAAATATCAATCCTAGAGGTATCAGATCAGATCAGAGAGAGATAAGACACAGGCATCAAAGAGACCAGGAATCAGACATATAAAACCAAAAAGGCATTACATAGACAATTCATAGAGGGATCAGACAAGTTCAGAATCAGACATAGCAATTGGAAAAACACCAGACAAATTATTTTAAGAGAGTTCATCTCTCTTAAAGGGGTCATATAATGCCATTTTTGTACAAGTTAATATGATTCTAAAGTGTCATAAACCCTAATAAGGGTTAATGCTAATAAGCTTTGCTCACCGGCCCTCTGTTCTGTTGCCTTGACAACAGTTGAAGGGTAAGAATGGCGACGAAAACATCTACAAAAGTAAACTAATCAATCAATCAATCAACTTTATTTATATAGCGCTTTTACAATGACGATTGTTTCAAAGCAGCTTCACAGTGTTAAACAGGACAATATTGCAACAAAATTTGATTCAGCTGTACAGTCATTCTGGCTGTTATCAGCTTATTTTAGTTTATCATATAGAGACAATGTTGGCAGTATTATAGAATTAAATGACCTAATTAATTAATTAATTTTATTTGTATATTTAGTTGAATAACTTAGCCAAGCCAAAGGCGACAGTGGCAAGGAACCAAAAATCCATCAGGGCATGATGGAGAAAAATAAACCTTGGGAGAAACCAGACTCAGTCGGGGTGCCAGTTCTCCTCTGGCCTGTTAACAAACAGTGTATGATTATTATTCTAGCAAACTTACAGGTCAGAAATCATATTAGATCGGAATATTCAAAATTTCTGGGTATTACGCCAGAGATGGGTTTATCGAGGAAGGCGCAACGATTACACAAGAATATGTATATTTGAAAGATCGGAGTTGTTGCAGTATTTTTTTTACTTAGTGTAGTGTTTCCACATCCACGTTAACTTTATCACCAGCGTACACAGTTTGTAATAACACAATAACCATAACGCGTTGTTCATTATAAACATGGGATTGTGAATTATATTGAGAAGGTCAGACATAGAAAGCATGCCGTAATGTAACACCCTGTAAACCTGAGCCACATTCATCGTGAAGCATGCATTAATTGTTTCAAACTACACTTACTTCTGGAGGTGCAGCAGGAACAAGAATAGTTGGTACTGATCCTTTATTCAGGATCAGCTTCTTATCAAAACCTGCTTTATACTGACCATCGTTAATAAAGCAGTCTGATGAGAAATACATTCCGGTTTGCGCAAACATCAAAGTATTGACGTTGATGAGGGAATATTGCCTTTGAAAACAAAACTCAACCACTGTGTCTGCAGCGGTTCGGATTTAGGAACATCAAAATGACTGCTGTGTTTTCGTTATTACACCCAAGAACAGAACCACAATCGCTTAGACACCATTTTGTTCGAGCGTATCAAATATGACGGACTATGATGAAAGCTCACTCAGAGCGTGTCTGTGTTGAAACGCTGCTATCATTCAACAGTAGTGGGAGGGGTGCCTGATCGTGTGACGTCACACGGTCAAATGGCTTGATTTGAGACAGGAGAAAAGGAGATTAAAAAAAAACACTGGATGGATTTTTATCATTAAAGGTTGGTTGTGTACAGGCACTGCCAACACGCATTTTCATACAATCAACTTGTAAAAGTGAATGTACTATTATATGACCCCTTTAATCTAAGAGATGACTTTCTTATTTATTAGTTCAATTAACATCCTTGCATATAACAGTCTATAGAAAAAATAAATAAATTTAAGGAGAGTAGATGGCTCTATGCATGCCCGGTTAAAGAGTGTACAGAAAGCTGAAATAGCCTCTTTACTGGGATACAGCCGCAATGTGGAAGCCACTCATTATGTCCCGGGAGGGAGAGGCACAGGGCAAAACAAGTTTGACCATTAAATACCAGGCCTGGTCTTCAAGCTGCGGACACCCCCCGACACTAGTGGCACACACCCTGTATCCCACACATCTAGCCCAGGCCTGCTTGTGCCGTCGGGTGGGAAGGCCCATGACGGCCGGCCTCTTCTTCGCCCTCGGAGGAAAGTGTGTATATTTATAGTGATAAACTACACAACTTGTGACTGACCACAAACCGATGGCAGCGGCTAAGGGCAAAAATAAACACCCCACAGAGGTCCATAATTCAGCGTACAGAGAGCCGTGCACACATTTAGAAATGAAACATGCAAAAACAAACACCAGCACACGGCCTGAATGCGGTGCTAGATGCTGACCTTTGACACACTAAGGCCGTTGGGTCGACTGTCAAATAAGACAGCAAGGAAATGTTTTAAAAGCCAATCTGTCTGCGGATGATTTTATGAGAAGATTTGGAAAGTCTGGATGCAATCTTAATCTAATTAAGCTTATTTGTCTCATCAGTTTGACTTTTTTTATAGGCTTTTCCTTAAAGAAGAAACAAAGCTTTTGTGAGTGGCTGTTTCAAGGCTGATTGAAGCGATCACTAAATCCAGACCTTTGGCAGCAATGCACAACAGAAGAGGAACACGAGCGCACGCACACAATGGCAACATGTACTAAACCAGGTGGGATGAGACATTTCCGTGTGACAAAAAATGTGCTTATTAATACTTAAAACAAAAATCATGCAAGATTAATACTCTCAATGCAAATCAGGATATACCCAAAATGTTTAATATACAGTTTTGCAGAGTGGTATTTTAGACCAATGAGGTATCACTGTGGGTGGAGGTATCAGCAAAAAATATCTGAGGAAAGGTAATATATGAATTAATGCTTAAACTGATGCAGTCTGAGAAATATTTCAGGTTTGTTTGGTGTGCCAGAAATGTAAAAAAAAAAAAAAAAAATCACCTTTACACAAATACCTCTGTCTGGTGTCTTTATATTAATGCAATATTTATTTGATAATAACATTATTAGTTCACATCTTTAAATCAAATTTTTTATTTTTTTAAGTATATTTTCTCTGTCATCAATGATGAAAGGGAAAAATGTAATAAATAATCAGCATGTTCTCTCTTTTTCAAAACAAAATCAAATCAGACTGGGACTGCTTTAAAATATATATATAAATAAAGAATGGACTGCGCCTAGATAAAACAACAACAACAAAAGACAATGGTTAGAGGGCTGAATCAGTAAACACTACCTCGAGAGCGTGTGCGCGCGCGCCCATGGAGGACCCACATTGAGTGCAGTGTGGCTGCTGATCTGATTTAATGTTTTCAAAACACACAGTGGATTAATTTCCCTGTGGAACCTGCATGTTACCTAGGACTTTTTGAAAAAAAAGTTGTTGCTGATGCGTCAGGTTAAGTTAGTGCTGCTCAATCTGTTTCCCTCGTTAGCCGGCTTCTAAGGGGAACCAGTGAGTTATGTCAACAGCGATTTTTAAGTGAACTCTGCAGGGTTCAAGCGTTTTACTCAGCAGAGCTGGTTTTGTAATCAGAATGGCACTGAAACACTGTGCTGACACACTTCTTCATTTCATCCTGGTATCTACACTGTAATGCAAATCAAGGATTGTGGGCGTGTTGTGTTAAGGAAGGTGTACATACACTGAAGCTATTTTTATGTAGGCTTACATCCGCTTCAACAAAAAACAAAAAGTATTTAATTCAGGGCTGAGAGAACAACATCTGAAACCTGTTTTCCTTCCACCCAGAGGCTTTTTTTAATTTATTTTCGTATTTCACTTTCTCTAGCCATAATATATCGGTTTTCTATTTAAACATAAGCACACTGTTACAATTGCTTATGGTCAGTAATGTCCAAAGGAAAGTTAAAGTGATGAATCGTTTGTACTACAGAGATTGTTTACACCTAAAATTGTGATTAAACTTTATGGTGGGTGATATCTAAAACCAGATTATCATTTAAAACTTGGGGAAAATGTATTCTGACTCAAATTAGAACAATCTACATACAAACAAGTTATGACCAGTCTTATGATGGGTTCAGCTAAACAAATCTCACAATACAGATGATCTGATCCCTAACCACAACATTAAGATGGCATATTTATTTTTTTAGCTCAAGTGTCACAGAATGACCGGTCAATTGTGCGGTGCGAATTTTGAGGTTGCACAGAATACATTTTGTGTTTCGAGCCTTGATAATGTGTTGTTACTTATTTTTTGGTTATTTAAAAGACGATCGATGGGTTGGCGACCACTGGTGTAGACTTGCATATGGTTTGTCTGAAAGCATGTTAAAAACACCACATTCAAACAATTTTAAAAAAAACTTGATTTTCACCACTGGAGGTCTGTAAGCTTTCGGATGCAGCCATAGTGGATGACAACTGATGCCGTGCCTGTGGCGCTTCACAATGTCCCGACAGGTTTTTTCTGGTCCTCCACGATGGATTCTGTCACATCTGACACACTGAATTTGACCAATAGAAGCACAGAAGCTCTTCCGTACACAGATTTCAAAAATGGCGAAAAGAGACAATGGTATTGCTGCTGCTAGGTGGAATTATGCAATGGAGGAAATGTTTGGAGCTATTTGCAACAATAAACCTGTCTTAATGTTTCCTCAAGGGGCTACTACAAAAGATAAATGATGACAAACGATAGCGGGGGTGCTTCAGAAACCTGGTGAGTACTTGAAATAGCATTAAGCTAATATTTAATTTGTTTGTTTATGCTTCTGTTTACAGAAGACAGTCACTAGTTCTGCTTTCACGTACGTCATTAAAGATGGAAAGTGGTTATTTGTCGAGAAGCAACATTCAACATCAAGCAACATCTGATATGTTTTCTTAGCAAATAAAAGCAATGCCCTTGCAAACAACCTACATTAATAACATGGTGGTACGTTTTGCAAGTCCTATTCACATTATTCACAAGCTATAGAACACAAGGTCTAGAATATTATATATATATATAATTTTAGTCCACTCTCACAGCACATAAAAGATTCACTTGAGTTTAAAGGGGTAGTTCTCCCAAAAATAAGTTTAGTGTTTTGGGTTTTGAACGACACAAGAAAGTAAATAATTACAACATTTTTGGGTGAACTATGCCTTTAAGGATTTTATAACGAACACAGAAAAAACTAAACAAAGCCATGCATAGGCAGTGCCATCTTTATCCATCTCTTAGCTGATGCTGCAGTACACACGTACGCCACTCCTGCATGCAGTTCAGGTATTCACATCAGATAGCACAATGAGCACAATGAGTTCTCCAATGAAAACGGTACATTATCACTAGCTGATCTGAACATACTTCACACTATAAACCACTCCCCAGTCCCCCATCACACACACAGACAAGATGTTCAGCGTCTGTTATCTGTCCCTAATCTTGTTGTACGCACAAACATCCAGAATTTCCATATTCAAAGAGTCAGAAGAGAGTCACTGTGACACAGTGAATTGAAATAAACAAATACTAAACAGACCTGTCACTATATATTTGCTGTCTCTTTTATAGTGCATGTAATTATATTTTTATTTATTTTTGATATATGCTTGCTTATTGGTCTTTTATGGTGCAAACAGGATCAAAACAGAATGGAACTGTGCATACAAATAAATAATGAAGTAACTTTGCAACTACATGTCAACTAACTCTCATAGTATTAGCAGACTGTCACTGTAGTAGACTGTTAGGTTAGGGCTAGTTGTTAGGGTTCAGGTTACTAGAATAAGTTGATATAAAAAAAAGTTACTTATAGTCAGTAGAATGCCTGTTGGGAGACCAAGTGTGAGCAGATATTAAATAAACAGTCTTCTAACTATTTAAGGAGTGTTAGTAGTTGCAAAGTTACTTTATAGAATGTGTAAAGTTACTAGAATGTGTAAAATGGATTATCGAAACAAAGGTTAACCAACACATTTTATAAATAGAATAGTGTACATATAAAAATATCACCACAGTTCAAAAGTTTGGGGGTCAGTGCGATGTTTTGGAAAAGCATCCATTATAAATGCTCAATGTTAACGTTGGTCCGCTATGTGTGTTTGTTTTTTTTAAAGGGAAAAAGAAAGAACATTTTACTTGCCTAGAGACAAGTAGCATGATTAAAACATCAATAACAAAACAACCAAGGAAGCACTGAAACTTCTAAGTGAAACACAAAAATTCTTGGGTGAGAATGATTCTGATCTTATTAAACTAATTTCACCCACAAAATGCCTAAATACAGACAGCACATCACATGCCCCAGGGACAGTAACATACTGGACTACTGCTACACTGTTTTAAAGGATCACTATGTCCCATGAGTTGCAATGAGATTTTTTGGTTCATCTCTCAGCAGAAACTTAAATCTGCTAAGACTGTAGTAAGAACTGTAAAGAGATGAACCAAACAGAGCAGGATTTACAAGCCTGTTTCACTGCACTGATTAGAGTCTTTTTGAGGCCACAGCCAATGACCTCTCAAAGAGCTCACTGACACAATGACATCCTACATCAGCTTCTGTGAGGACATGTATGCTCCCACCAGGAAATGGTAATGCATAACGTATAACAACAAAAAGCCATGGTTCTCTGCAAAACTCAAACAGCTTCACCAGGCCAAAGCAGATGTCTACAGGATTGGGGACAAACCTTGTGCAAACAGGCTAATAAACACTAAATAAGGAGATGATAGAAGCTACTCTGAAAAGCTGAAAAACACGTTTTCAGCTAACGACCTTGCATCAGTGTGAAAGGGACTGAGAGTCATCACCAGCTAAAAGACACCATACCTTAGCACCATGGAGAATCAACGACTGTCCGATGATCTGAATGTGTTTTACTCCAGGTTTAAAAAGCCAGGTCTCACACCCCACACCCACTCTGACCGTCTCTCCACATGACCATCAACACCCCCTCCCCCCTACTGCTTACGATCTGTGAGGAGGATGTATGCCGGGTCTTCAGGAAACAAAAGATAAGACAAGCCAAAGACCTCAAAGCCTGTGCTGTCCAGCTGTCATCCATCTTTGCACTGATCTTCAACAGATCACTGGAGCTGTGTAAAGTCCCCAAGGCCTTTCAAATCTTCCCCGTACCAAAGAAACTAAAACCCATCACAGGACTAAATGACTACAGACATAGTCATGCTTTGACGTCTGCTCTGTGATCATGAAGTCATTTGAGAGACTGGTGTTGGCCAACCTGAAGGACAGACCCTTGCTGGACCCCCTGCAGTTTGCTTATCGTGGAAGAGGTCTGTGGATCATGCAGTCAGCATGGGACTGCACTACAGCAACATCTGGACAAACCAGAGACTTATGCAAGGATCCTGTTTGTGGACTTTAGGTCTGCTTTCAACACCATCAACGTGGATACCCTCCTGAGTAAACTGACTCTCTGAACTCATATCCATCTATCAGTGGCTCATCAACATCCTGACAGACAGGCAGCAGCTAGTCAGGCTGGGAAAACTCATATCTAGAACACACACCATCAGCACTGGCTCTCCTCAGGGGTGTGTGCTCTCCCCACTGCCCTTCTCTTCTCCCTCTATAGAAATGACTACACCTCTAAAGACCCCTCTGTCAAGCTCCTGAAGTTTGCAAACAAACACCAGAGTCATCGGCCTCATCCAAGACGGGGATGAGTCTGCTTACAGACAAGAGGTTGTGTCAGCCAGCAAAAAAGAAGACAGCGACTGACTAACAGTGGGACAGCTGAAAGGATAAGTGGTGTGCATCTGCACAACCTTCAGGACTTGCACTTCTCCAGAGTGAAGAAACAGGCCGGTAACATCATCAGATGCAGACATTGTATATCTTTGTGCACTAGAACATCTATGTATAAAATAGTTTTTTTTTTTAAACAAATAACAGCAACTACTCCCTGTTTCTATAATTCTATAATACCAAAATGGCCACCGACTAGTCAACTAATGGCTTAAATTAACTAAGAAAATCTTTACTCAGGGGCAGCCATAAATCCCCCTGCAATCTATAATTTTATCCCTTAAAATTGACAAAATTACATATTTAAACGTTTTCTTTCCTCTGTGAAAATAAATGCTCTGTGCCTTAAAATAGCTTGAATGTAACACCCTTGCTTCATTTAGTATATGCAGATTCATGAATATGCAAGTGGAAATACTGGTTTATTTCAGCCATATAATTTTATTCAGCCAGAATAAGTGGAAGAGTGAACTAAAGGGTCATCTACAAATCGATGTATCATAATGATAAATGCGTTTAATGTCTCTCTCTTTACAACTGACACATAACGTAAATTAATATGATAAGCCTGTTGCTAATGTTACACAAACTGTCACCATCTCAGTCTGCCTTCTAAAAATGTGTAATTATTTCTAATGGTTAATATTTGAAACGACCTACATGCATATTTAAGATAGGTTGGAGGTTATCCTTACTTTAATGTTATCTTAACATATTAAGATAACACTTTAATGTTATCTTAACATCTTAACTTAAATGTTATCTTAACATTCGTTTCGGGAATATGAAAACTTCTTAAATGTTATTTTAAGAACAATCAAGAATGTTTCGTGAATCTGGCCCCTGGTGTGTAATAGTCAGGTTTAATAGTAAGACAAATCTTTGTCAAGTAGGAATTATATAATGTGGTGTTTGAATTGATATTGAAGTCTTTTAATGAATAATCATGCAGCTCTATAGGGTAACATTTTTTGACATAGAGAAAAAGTGCAATTTCAAAATGCGTTTTTGAGACTCTTTGGTTTACTGCAGCTTTAAAGGGGGGTTGAAACACTCAGTTTCAGTCAATCTCATACCTATAGTGGTCAGCTAAACAAATGTATTTAAACACAAGCCATACATCGCATGCTTCATTGATAAATTAACTATACGATTGTGTTTACTGATGTTTACTCAGGCGATGATATCCAACTACACACAGATATTTGAAGCAGTTTTACTCACCACCTGCTTCCAAAGTACGATTGTGAACCTTTATCGTCACCGCTCCATCAAAATCACACTTCTTTGGTGACATTATTGCTTTGGTGAAGTCCTGAGACAGCAGTAAGTGCAGTGTTTATGTGCGCCGTGCGTTTGCTCTCTCACTGACTCACTCTAGTCCGGTCGCTCGCTCGCACGGGAAAAGAGCCCGTACTGCCCATACAAGGACATTCAGACCCGTTGATGTCAAGCGGACCCATACTCGAAAAAAAAAACTCTCCGAAGCTTGTGAGAAAAAGGAAGGAGTATTTTTGACACAGAAATACGGCATCAAACGTCTAACTTATTTTTTTGAAATATTTTCAATGTTTAGGATGGGAATCTAAGTATTTAACAGTGTAAAAAGCTCAGTATGCATGAAACAGCATTTCACCATTTCACCCCCCCTTAGAGAGAAAACACTCCGCAATGGTGACTTATGAATTTGCTCATGGCTTGTCTTAAACATATTAAAAACACCATATAGTCAAATAAACAACATTAAAAACTTGTTTTGTTTTTCACCACAGGGGGTCTTTATATATTTACAACATATGATATAGTTTTACACCCAGACAAAATCCCTCCTTCGGACCTCAATGTTTCCTCTCCATAGTCTAATTCCCTCCACATTTGCAGGAGATTTGGGCAGATATATGACTGCCATGACAGGAGAGAACACCAAATCCAGCTCTTCCTTTACCTGAGCACATCTTCATCCCAGCATTTATCTACAGATATGTCCATCTAACTTTCCACACACATATGCTTGCAGACAATTCCAGTTTCATACCTAGAAACCAGCTTTAGTGTCAAAACTACATCTCACACTCTCAATCTACTATTATCTCTTAACTTCAAGGTTTTATGTAGATTCTGTTCCATCAATTAAATACTTTTGGGGTTCGATTATCCATGTCTATCGATTCTATCAAATAATATCTATTGTGTCATAGACGTGGCATAGAGATTAGCGAAAATACTTACTGCTGTTGCACCCATGTGGGTTAAGCAAGTTTGAGTAGAGTCTGTAACATTCTTTAATGCTGTTTCAATTGCTTGCCCCCATGTATTCCTGGGTGTACCAACAATACAAATGTTGTATTATGCAATGCAGTAAACACAACAATGTTTTAATAGTTTCAAAGGGGAATAATTCAGGGATCAGCATCTTTCAGAAAATAGCATATTGGGTCATTTAAAACTAATTCATAACAAATCAATCACAATGGATTTAAAAAAAAATCCCCCCAAATACATATAAATTGATAATCTTATAGATGTTGCGTATGTAATGTAACAACTTCATGGATTCCTGTACAGCGCATGTGATTAGAGAGGACTAACACACCTGAAGCAATGTTCCATGGATGTGGTTTTGTTGGATTCCTGGTCCAGGTTCTTCAGGCAGCTCCTCCAGTAGAGTTTCGATAGTCGAGGGAACTTGGGTCACCAGAACAAAAGGAACCAGGGCTCTTGCTGCCATTTCACGTGTGCGGTACACTGCTGAGCGACCACACCTACAAACAAAACACAGTACAAGGGACAACAGGTTCACAATTATATTCCAGCTGCTTCACAACATTTTCAACATGAAGTATTTTAGAAATTAAACTCTCTAATTTTGTATCTTCGTGAGAGTCACCATCCTTAATTAGCAACTGTGCATATTCATTATTTCAACTTCATGAGGTGCATCCTGGGATGGTTTTAAAAAACATTGTAAAAGTTCACATTTACTATAAACAGTAAAAAACAGAAATGTTGTGAAATATTACAATTTAATAAGTCTATTTTCATACACTCACCTAAAGGATTATTAGGAACACCATTTCAATTTCTCATTGATGCAATTATCTAATCAACCAATCACATGGCAGTTGCTTCAATGCATTAAGGCGTGAAAGAGAGATTATTTAAGCAATTTTGAGTGTGGCATGGTTGTTGGTGCCAGACGGGCCGGTTTGAGTATTTCACAATCTGCTCAGTTACTGGGATTTTCACGCACAACCATTTCTAGGGTTTACAAAGAATGGTGTGAAAAGGGAAAATACATCAAGTATGCGGCAGAAAATGCCTTGTTGATGCTAGAGGTCAAAGAAGAATGGGCCGACTGATTCAAGCTGATAGAAAAGCTACTTAGACTGAAATAACAATTTGTTACAACCGAGGTATGCAGCAAAGCATTTGTGAAGCCACAACACACACAACCTTGAGGCAGACGGGCTACAACAGCAGAAGTCCCCACCGGGTACCACTCATCTCCACTACAAATAGGAAAAAGAGGCTAACATTTGCACAAGCTAACTACAATTGGACAATTGAAGACTGAAACGTGAAATATGAGTCTTGATTTCTGTTGAGACATTCAGATAGAAGAATCAGAATTTGCCGGAAACATTGTTTCTGACCATGACCACCCCTTTATGACCACCATGTACCCATCCTCTGATGGCTACTTCCAGCAGGATAATGCACCATGTCACAAAGCTCGAATAATTTCAAATTGGTTTCTTGAACATGACAATGAGTTCACTGTACTAAAATGGCCCTCACAGTCACCAGATCTCAAACCAATAGAGCATCTTTGGGATGGGGTGGAAAAGGAGCTTTGTGCCCTGGATTGTTCATCCCACAATTCTCCATCAACTGTAAAGATGCCATCCTATCAATATGGACTAACATTTCTAAAGAATGCTTTCAGCACCTTGTTGAATGAATGCCACATAGAATTAACGCGACTCGAAGGCGTATTAGTATAAAACAGTATTAGTATGGTGTTCCTTATAATTACTATAACTTTAGGCGAGTGGATATTTTATAACAAAGCTACAAATTTAGCATCATTACTTAAGTCTTCAGTGTCACATGGTCCTTCTATTCTATTCTATTCTATTCTATTCTATTCTATTCTATTCTATTCTATTCTATTCTATTGATGGCGATTAATTGCATCCAAAAAAAAAATTGTGTTTACTAATATGTGTGCGTACTGTTTATAATTATTGTGTATATACAAATACACACACATGCATGTATATGTATATGTATGTATACTATACACATACATGTGCTGCTTAATATTTCTATGGCAATCATGAAACATGATTTTACCAGCATTCTTTGAGAAAAAGTTCAAAAGCACAGCATTTATTTAAAATAGACACGCTGTAACAATGTAAAACTCGTTATGGTCACTTTTGATTAATTTAATGCGACCTAGCTGAATTATTTTTTTTTTTTAACAACTAAATTGATCCATAGGCAAAATGTATAACTGCCTGCTAAACTAACATCAAACATTTCAACATGGGCCTTTTGAAGTCATAAGAAACACAAATTCATTCAAGTGTGTTTGAACTTTAAATGATATATCTGTATGAATTTTTTTTTAAATAATTGTAGATTCCTCAAAGTTGTACAGAACTCTTTTGGACTGGTAGTGGAATGGGGGATCGGGGGCTTGGTGAATTCATTTTGAGAGCAGCCCCTTGATGACTGAGATGACTGTTTTACAAGCACTAAATCTAAAAAGGCACTCCAAAGTTCTGGAAACTCCCCCAAGAAGCTCAAGAGACAGAATAGAAAATATCCATCCATCAAAAAAGAGGGGGGCAGGAAAAAGAGTAAAAAAAAAATGATGTAGCGATCATGTCTGTAGATGAATGGATGTTCAACAGATGAACAGATAGAAACAACAAATAAACTATAGCTAGACTTGCAGAGCTATGATTGGGATCTACTGACAGCAGATAGAAGCGAGCATGAAGGTATGAGTTTGTGTTAACATTTGCCTTCTCTCCCAGACCTAACCGCAGTTAGAGAACAGAGCTCACTGACATTACTGACCTCAAACCATAAATGACATATGGATTCTGAAAGGGACCCGTTAATCTGTACAATAACAACTTCTGGACAGGCTAATGAAAACCATGTCATAACAAATTAAAAATTAAGTTACATAACTACTGTTCACTAAGAAAAAGACACGGTAAAACACTTGACTCTGGAATATTGTACACTTATGTAACCTGCTTATATACATGGGTGTCACATTGACAACATTCATATTGTCAGGGCTGGAATAGCCGTGAGGAATATCTACAGCCATAGTGACAATGGGCTCATCCCAATACCCACACTTGCTGTCTTTGCATTTAACCAATTGTCTAGTTGCATTACGCATTTCCTACATTTCCCAGTGTTTAATGCCCATTCAAACTGAGGTGCCATGTGTCCACTCAGATTTTTGTGCCAATTCGATTTAAAAGCAACTACCAAAAGACACGAATTTTTTGATAAAAGATTTGATAATTAACCCTTTGAAGCATGATCACACTGGTTTGATTTAAACTTTGAGTGCGTCACTTTAAGTAACTATAAATGTTACTCCAATCTTTGAATATAGTAGGTACAAAATGATTAGTGCCCAAAAGTTGTCACCTTTCTGTGAATTTCTTAGTTTTAAAGCTAAAATAGTCACACAGCCCAGACGATTCCTGCAAAACCATAGAGTTTTCACGTTCAACTGGTTGGGCAAAAAATTATATTTAGCCTTCTGTTAAAATTACTTTCACAGATTGTTTGACCGAACTAGCGTACGCTAGGTAATGGAGGGCATTAGGTTTGCAGGACTTCAAAGAACAGCCTCTAATTCAAAAATTCCTTGTAGATAAGGTGAGAAGCTCTGAGATAAGATGCCTTGTGGAGTATGCTTTAATTTGTCATATATTGTATATAATGTATGTGTATATTATACATACATGTATATTATACATACATATACATGTATGTGTGTGTATTTATATATACACAATAATTATACACAGTACACACACATAATGTAAACAAAGTCAGATATTAACGGGGTCTGGGGCAAAAATGCTAGCGCAATGAATAAAAATGCCCCATCAGCTTTTTGCTCAAAATGTTGCTTTTCTTTATATAAAAAAATAAAATAATACCCACATTCAAGTGCTGATGGAAAAAAATACATGAAGTTAAAATAAAAAGTTTTTTTGTTGTTGTGTTTAAAAGCTCCGTTATTCATAAAACAAAATATTATGGGGGCCATTAAATGAACTAATCCATGTTGAATGAATAACCCACTAAAAAAGATACTTTGTCCCTATGAATAAGCTGTTGTGAAATATCATTTGAGTGATTCCATGACTCAATCGTTAAGGCAATGATTTGCTGCCATAAACTGGTGGTTTTAGTTCAAAAAGTAGGTTTCAAATTCAAAAAGTATAATTTTTTTTTTGCATCAAAAAAAATAAATACACAGGGAGGTTTTAATTGGTTTGTGTCTTAAGACATCAATGAGCACGAGCAGCAGGGTTTTTTATGCATGTTGTCTAAGCATGTTTTTTTTTTTTTTTTATCTCTCATAGAGTTGTTACCCATTCACATGCATTATGACTAGCAGACCGCAACGGTTGAAGTTAAACCATCTTCATTTGTGTTCTACTGAAGAAACAAACACACCTACATCCTCCTGACCTACACCATCACCTACACATACAGCAGATAAACATCACATTTTCATGTTTGGGTGAACTATCCCTTTAAGACATGGGCGAGCAAGTTTTGTGTAGAAGAACTTGACTGTCCTGTCCTGAGTCCTGACCTCAACCGGATAGATAACCTTTGGGATGAATTAGAGCAGAGACTGCGACCCAGGCCTTCTTGTCCAACGAGAAGACGAGCGCCTGACCTCACAAATGCACTTCTAAAATAATTGGTCAAAAATTCCCATAAACACACTCCTAAACCTTGTGGAGAGCCTTCCCAGAAGAGTTGAAGCTGTTATAGCTGCAAAGGGTGGGCCAACTCCATATTAAAGCCAACAGATTAAGAATGGGATGTCAATAAAGTTAGTGTGCATGTAAAGGCAGGTGTGGCAAAACTTGTGGCAATATAGTGAAAGTATTGGATCTCTTGCTAAAATGTTGGTGAGTAGGGGGAGTAGGTCATTCATCACGTTACATTTAGGCCATGACCTTGCACAAACAGCCACAAATGGGCATGACCCATGTGCACAACCAACCAACTAGTGCACTTAACAGGTTACATACACATGGTACATGATAATGTAGGAAGAGATGATAGGGCATGACTAACTGTCTGATGATCAGCTCTATCAGCTCCACTGGTACATGTGCTGTACACTACACTTTCTAATGCTATTTCACACATACTCCATTTGCAGTGCATATTATTAAAATAAACATGCATTGACGTGAAAATCTAGTAAGTTCACTACAGATGCATATAATTTAAAGTCTACTCTGTTTCAAAGTAAACATAGCTTTTTGCCTCAAGTAAAGCAAGGAAAATGCCCCATTACCTGGCATTTAGGTAAACAAGGAGACATAATGGATAACACTAGTCCTTTCTTGGAGGTGGAAAAAAATACGTTTTTTTTTTTAAACGTAAGACAAGACAAGAGTGAGCTGTTTTTGTTTATTGTATGTTTTAATTTAAAATGTTTTTGATTTTAACATATAGCCTGTTTTTGGTTTGCCAATTGCAAGAGCAAAAAAATACAATAAAGCTAAAGTACTATAAATATAATGTAAATAAATATAATTTAAACATTGGTAAAATGTAGTGTGTTTAAAGTGTCATCTATGAAAGAGTAAACAAAGAGAATTGCAAGGCTGACAAGCCATGTTCAGTAACAACTTTTGGATTTGAAATAAAAATGTTGTATAAAACCACAGATCATGTGCACTGCAAACGCGGCATATTTGCAAGCACTACAGCACGTGATGCACCAGTATCCCATACGGACTGCAGATGGAGTATGTGTGAAACAGGCGTAAACGGGACAGAAAGAAAGCGGGAGACACCAGCAACACACAGCCAGACATGTGAACTTTCACCTGCTGGGTTTAAATGGCACCAACATACAAACATCCACATTAACCCCCATGACATACATTTTGCCTTCAGCAGTCACAGCATGACAGCAGTCCACAGACACAGCTCGTCACATGACTCAAGCACAGAGACCCATTTATGGCTACAAATATACAAAACAAAAAAAACTAACCTGTTGTGTTCACCTTTTCTTTTATGCATTAAAGTGATAGTTCACCCAAAGCATATGTGGGGTAATGCAGCGCTGTTTTATCATATTAGATACATTTAAGGGTGTTCAAATTATGTTATAACGTTACTCTGTGCGTTTGCTTGGCATCTGCTATGAGACACTTCTTGAAATTAGAATGTCATAATAAAAAATGCTGGATGGTTTGTTGCAATTAATTTTGAAACATTTTATGATGGAGGAAATACTGTATTACTGTAAAATAATTAGTTTTCGGTCTATAAATGTCTCCAAACAGTTGTTCCCTTGTTTAATTAAAGCATCTTTGGCATTTCTATGGTTTTTACAAAATAAAACGGAAATAGAGGGTAACCCGAGTATGATTGATAGGCGATGCACGGTCTGTGTCCTGGTTAAAATTGCTTATTTCTTTGGATTTAAACATTCTTGGAAACATTTGGGATAATGTAAGATCACAAGTCAACAAAATAACATATATTTATAATATACATTTTAATCCAAAAATCTTATATATTGTATCTTTAAATAATTTTCTTAATTTTCCATTCCATGATGGGCAGCCCAGAGAGAAAATACAAGAGTTTAACTGCCAGCTATGGTTTATTTTATTGTGTTACCATTTCCAAAGTACCAGTAATACCCAGAAACAAAATATCGTAGGCATAATTAGGGACTTTTAGTTATAAACAAGTACACCAGGCCTCTTATTTTGAGTCTTTGATTTACTACTTACAGCTTCTTATGAGCCAGATAAAAATATATACGTTACAGCTAGGGGTGGGAAAAAAAAGCACAAAAAAAAAAGCACAAAAAAAAAAACAAAAGAAAAAAAAACAATGCATCACGAATCTTTCTGTAACAATCCTGGATTGATTCTAAGCATTTCAGAATCGATTATAAATGTAGTTTTTAAAGGCAGACGCGTAATGACGCTGCGTATGCTTTAGAAACACCCTTATTCTGCTTGCTTCCATTTTCTGACACACAATACTTTAAAATAAACTTTCATAAAGTTCAGAAGGGTTAAAGCAAATTACAAGGGCATTTCAAATGCCCATGTGAGCTTTGTGAAGAGTATTGTGTGCATATGTGCCTGTGTTTTTTAGTGTGAATGCAGCTTATTAGAACGCCGCTTCCACTGTCTATGATGTCATCAGTAATAATCAAACAACAGGAAAGCTGAGAAAGAGAAAAATCACTCACTGCTCTTGAATAGAATTATTCTATTATATATATATATATATATATATATATATATATATGTGTGTGTGTGTGTGTATATATATATATGTAATTCGCATATTGTGTTCATTATTAAGTTCATTATTTTCTATATTGTAATGATAAAAATTCAACTTTCATATATTTTAGATTCATTGCACACCAACTGAAAAATCTCAAAATCTCAAAAAATTTGCATATCATGAAAAGGTTCTCTAAACAAGCTATTAACCTAATCATCTGAATCAACTAATTAACTCTAAACACCTGCAAAAGATTCCTGCAAAAGCTTTTCAAAACTCCCAGCCTGGTTCATTACTCAAAACTGCAATCATGGCTAAGACTGCCGACCTGACTGTCCAGAAGGCCATCATTGACACCCTCAAGTGAGAGGGTAAGACACAGAAAGAAATTTCTAAACAAATTTTCCCAGAGTGCTGTATCAAGGCACCTCAGTGGGAAGTCTGTGGGAAGGAAAAAGTGTGGCAAAAAACGCTGCACAACGAGAAGAGGTGACCGGACCCTGAGGAAGATTATGGAAAAAGACCTTGGGGGACCTGCGGAAGCAGTGGACTGGGTCTGGAGTAGAAGCACGGGCATGTGCAGGAAATGGGCTACAGGTGCCGCATTCCCCAGGTCAAGCCACTTTTGGGCTACAGAGAAGCAGCACTGGACTGTTGCTCAGGGGTCCATAGTACTTTTTTCGGATGAAATCAAATTTTGCATGTCATTCAGAAATCAAGGTGCCAGAGTCTGGAGGAAGACTGGGGAGAAGGAAATGCTAAAATGCCTGAAGTCCAGTGTCAAGTACCCACAGTCAGTGATGGTCTGGGGTGCCATGTCAACTGCTAGTGTTGGTCCACTGTGTTTTATCAAGGGCAGGGTCAATGCAGCTAGGTATCAGGAGATTTTGGAGCATTTCATGCTTCCATCTGCTGAAAAGCTTTATGAAGATGAAGATTTTGGTTTTTCAGCACGACCTGGCACCTGCTCACAGTGCCAAAACCACTGGTAAATGGTTTACTGACCATGGTATTACTGTGCTCAATTGGCCTGCCAACTCTCCTGACCTGAACCCCATAGAGAATCTGTGGGGTATTGTGAAGAGAAAGTTGAGAGACGCAAGACCCAACACTCTGGATAAGCTTAAGGGCGCAATCGAAGCACCCTGGGCCTCCATAACACCTCCATAGCACATCGAGCCTCAAATATCACAAATATGCTTTTGCTATACTTAGGGTGCGTTCACACTTGTAGTTCGGTTCGTTTGGTCCGGACCAAAAAACAAAAACAAACAAATCGAGTCCCAGCCCTAATATATATAAATATATTTGTGATATTTGAGGCTCGATGTGCTATGGAGGTGTTATGGAGGCCCAGGGTGCTTCGATTGCGGCCTTAAGCTCATCCAGAGTATGTATATATATCGGGCCAGGACTCGATTAAAAAAATTAATCTAATTAATTAGAGGCTTTGTAATTAATTAATCGAAATTACTCGCATTTTAATTGCATATAAATATTTCACCTGAGAACAATGAGAAGTAATTTTTCACATGTATTTTTAGTATACCATTGAATAATGACTGAATACTTAAGCTTAATCAACAAAATATTGTTTATTTATTTCAGTGCAGCAGACCAGTGCAATGTTTGCCATTAAGTGTAGCAATAGCGTATTTGTGATATTTGAGGCTCGATGTGTTGCGGTGATACGCAAATTCCTTGTTGTATAGCTTGCACACAACCATGCTCTTGTCAACGCTTCCATCCTTTAATTTTTTTTAAACAAAATTTCCCATCCACGGGGCCAAGCAAAGCGATCTCATCAGCTTCTTCGTTCATGTTCACACTGGTTTGTTGTTGTCGTGACTGACTCGTGAGTGCTAGTTGGTGTTCCAGTATAATCGGTCTGTGGAAACTCAATAAGTGTGGTTAAAATTATGTTATTTATTTTTTTGCGTAAATTATAACGCGTTAAAGTCCGGTAATTAATTAATCTTAATTAACGTGTTAAAGTCCCCTATATATATATATATATATATATATATATATATATATATATATATATATATATATATATATATATATATATATATATATATATATATATATATATATAAAGATTAAGAAACAAATTAGTAAAAAGAAAAATTAGATCAAGAATAGTTTTGGAATTGTATCATGACTCCCAGAATCAGAATCAGATCATGACATGCCAAAAGTTTTAATGCATGAGCCTTTAAATGCAAATGAGCTATTGTGTGATCAAAAAAGTGGCTTTGTGGGTAGATTAAGGGGCGGTAATAATATAATAAGATCCCCTTCCTATGTCAGAAGGGGAAAGTGAGTGGTTCATTTTTTCATATGTTTCCAGAGAAAGGCTTACAAAGACAAAGTTACTTAATTGTCCTTTTTCACGTTTTTTTTGGGTTGGTAAATGCACCGGCGGGCTGATTTTAGCACTTAAACATGGAAAAAGTCAGATTTTCATATGTCCCCTTTAAGACTTTTTAAGGACCTGCGGGGACCCTGCGGCCAGTGCATAATTAACATGGTACTACAGGTTAGGTGAACTATTGCTTTCATTTAAAGATGTTTAAAGAACTGGGGGGGAAACTAATTTAGTATATACTAAAATACATACAGCATAACCATCTCAGACACATATTTCGATCTAACGACCGCATAAGTCTGTACTGCTCCCCCTTTCTGGCCTCATATGTTAACTATCAGTGCTAATTTGTCCCATTAAAAGTCTTTGGAGAGGAAATGACAGTTTGGAAGGGTATAATTTTAGAAACATAGGAGTCTGAGGCGAGTCATCTCCAGGGGGCTTTCTCAGTCTCGACCCGCCATTACGGCTCAAAGGCCATCTGGCTCTTATTAGGCACGGTGGTACAGTTTCCCTGAGTATGACTCGGCAGTCTGTAAGCACCAAACAAACCTAATCTTAGTCTGGCTCAAAAACAACAGGCAGAGACTGCATTGGACAGCACCTGGCGCGAGCGCCATAACACAACTTGTTTATTCGAGTTCGTCTGGCTCTTGTGGTGCACTGGAGAAATGAAATAAGAAAGAGTACATGCAGTTCCATCACACGCTCCAGAAAGCACATCAGTGTATAAACACACTTGAATTTTTTTTTCTTTCTGAGCTGCACGTTGCTTCAACTAGAACAAGTTCAAAGCCCACATTAAAGGAGTACTTCAGCGCTGGAAAGATGAATCTGTATTTAAACTGGGTCATTAATGTAGTAGAAATGTGAAATAAATTTTTAATTTGGTGCTTTTTAGACTGAGAAAAGACAGAAAATGTATTTTTGTCTCATGGGGATGAAAGACAACAATTCCCAGAATGCTTAGCTGCTCTACGAGGCCACTCGCAAAGCCACCGCTACTAGATTACTGAATGCCTTTCCCACCGCGACCACGTTCATTTTCATAAAATCAGTTCAGTTAGAGAACAGACACTACAATTAAAAACTGAACGTGTCTGTTCAATATGTGATTTAGCCGCTGAGGGAGTCTCACAGCCCAAAACGCTGCAGGAGTCAGATATATTGACAGTCATGGATGAGAGCTGAGGTAAATGCGTCCGCGGCATAGATTCACAACGCATGTTCAGTCTGGCGTGTTTTCAGTTCATGTCTTTGAAAGCTTAACTTTCATAGGAATTAGTTTGAGAAGTTGAAAGACTTAGTTGACCTAAGTTGATACATACCTGGGCAGAGTAAAAAATTCCGGCTGAAAAATCCTCCTTCACATTTCCCGCCTCCCTCCTATTGACAGAAATGAGAGAGGGATGGGTCGATGTGAGGGGGGATTTTTCAGCCAGGACTTTTTACTGCGCCGAGTCGAAGTACTCTCAGAAGTGCTATTCCGCCATACATTATAGTTCTCCTTTTTAATCCGCTTAGAAATGTGTTTAGAAATTTTGTGTCACCATACTAGGTCGTTCAACTATTTGTGTAACTGTATTTAAAACGGGAAACGGGAAAACGTGAAGGTTTTTGGTCGCTTCTAACTTGTTCTCTGTTTGGTACCACAGTGAATAAACTGGGCTTAGTGGGCTAAGATAAATGCTATCAGATCGTCACCGCGTGTCAGAGAGAT
Organism: Pseudorasbora parva; assembly: GCF_024679245.1. NCBI lineage: Eukaryota > Metazoa > Chordata > Actinopteri > Cypriniformes > Gobionidae > Pseudorasbora > Pseudorasbora parva. The sequence continues at coordinate 34,199,774 of NC_090188.1, read as the reverse complement.
TAATGCACGTACTGAGATGAGAGAGGTATGTATCAACTCATCTTAGTTAAGGGAATAACAGTTTAATATGAAAAAGCGGTGAAGTATCCCTTTAAAATGAAAACAAACTATATAAAATAAAATAAAATTCTAAAATATCACTGCTTTTTAGATGCCGTCATAGTGGTAAAAAAAAAAAAAATATGCTAACAAACAGCCAAATTGTAATTTAGACATATTTTTGGGCTACTGTAACTGTAAAGTAAACATTTTAAAAAATTAAATATTTTAAATCTTGCCAAAGGTTTACAGTCATTTAAAGCCCCACTTGGCTACTTTTGCTCTCGGGGTCCCCCTACAGTTTGGAAAAAATAATGTCCTCAACTACTGTCGTAAGCTCAGTTATCCTACAACAGGGGATGCCATAGCGCGTGCATTTGTTGACATGACAACCCTGATAGCCCTGAACTAGTGATGCGCGGTTCGTCTCATAACCCGCGGACCCCGTATGTCTATTTAATGGTCGCGGGTGCGCTGCGTGTTGTACAAATATATACAGTGGTACGGTGCGGGCCAAATAACTTCATAAAAGCGTCCCGCGGGTCGGTGCAGCACTAACAGTTCCCCTGAACAGTTCTTCTGGCGGCGCGTGTGAAATGTCTTCATCCCAGGTAACGTTACAGTCAGTGGCATATGTTTCAGCATGTCATATGAATATAATTTCATGGGTTTTATTTTTTTCAAACGCCAAATAATCACGATGCTCACGTTTACAAGCCAGCGTCATTATAGTAGTCTATTGGTTACCGTTTTACAGAATCTATATGATACTTCAGTTCAATGTTTGAGTGGTAGCTCACCGTAACAAGCATGACAGCATCGGTCGGGCACGCCTCCTTCAGCTCACGCCGACGAGCAAACCCTGGTCACATTTTGATCCTCGTCCTGCCTTTAATCCCATCATTTTTTAATTTCCTCTTATTGCTTTCCTCCAACAAAACCTTTTCTTTCTTATTTGTCTCTGCTGCTTCGGACATGACTATATTATCCGACGAACAAAGTTGGGCTCGCACGTCCGAATGTAAGGAAGTGTGTGTGTTGGTGGAAGTGACGTATATGCCGTAAAGCAGTCGAATTTTGTAGTTCTTTTACTACCCGAAACCCGAAGTTTAAAAGTAAGATTAAAAACGATACAGACCCCATCAGGCTATGGCAGACGTGTCATTCAACCTATTGTAAGTTGATTTATCATCACAAGAGTCTTAAAAATATATATTATGAAGGTTGAAAAGTTACCTAGTGCTGCTTTAAGGCAGTTAAAAAGTAATAATAAATTACAATTAAAATACTAATAACAATACTAATTACATAATATTTATATAAATATTCATTTTAAAAAGCAAGCATGAAAAATTTATTTTTTAATTATAAATATATTTTAAAAATAACTTTTAAATCCCCATAACATGGTTTTATTTTTGCCTTTGCGAGCATCATCTAAACAAGAGACTTAAAGTAGCAGGAGAGTACAAATTGGAAAATGACACTAGCAGAGACATCAACATAGTCTTCAAACAAAGATAAGTTACATGTTAGAGATAAATATAGATCACAGCCAAAAAAAATACTTCTAGTAATCCAATGCCAATGTACTAGGTGAATGCATGCTTGCACTAGAAACACACTGTGCTTCTTTGACTGACAGATATGCTAAGTTGTTAGCTAAATTCACTGACCTTGTGTCTTACACCTGGCGCAATAACATCCGAATTATTAGTCTGCTAGAGTTAACAGTGGGGCCCAGTCCATTAGTCTTACTCTTATAACCCTTTTGAGGTCCTCCTATAAGAAGTCTTCTCTGCCTGAGACTGACCAACAGTGGCCTGTTGCATAAAGTCTTGCAAGTACAAACATTACAAACATTTGTGAAAGAATGGGTGCAATGAACCTATTAGTGAAATTTCCTCACTAATAAATATTCCACGGTCAACTGTTAGAGGTATTATAACAAAGTGGAAGCAATTGGGAGAGTGGGAACAGCGCATGATGAGGCTTACAGTGGACAGAAGTCACCAACTTTCTGTGGAGTCAATAGCTACAGACCTCCAAACTTCATGTGGCCTTCAGATTAGCTTAAGAACAGTGTATAGAGCTCTTTATTAAATGGATGACCAAGGCCAAGCATCTGCATCCAAGCCTTATGATATCAAGTGCTATGCAAGGTGTCTCACATCTGAATTTTTTATGTTCTAAATGAACGATTTTTTTTTCAAGGGTTGGGCTTGTCCCCTTAGTTCTAGTGAAAGAAAATTTTAATGCTTTAGTATACCAAGACATTTTGGACAATTTCATGCTCTCAACATTTTGGGACCAGTATGGGGATAGCCCCTTCCTGTTTCAACATGACTGCGCACTAGTGCACAAAGCAAGGTCCATAAAGACACAAAGTCATGGATGAGCATGTTTGGTGTGGAGGAACTTGACTGTCCTGACCTCAACCCAATAGAACACCTTTGGGATGAATTAGAGCAAGGCCTTCTCGTCCAACATCAGTTGCTGACCTTAAAAATGCGCTTCTAGAAGAATGGTAAAAAATTCCCATAAATACACTCCTAAACCTTGCGGAAAGCCAACTGCATATTAAACCCTACGAATTAAGAATGGGATGTCATTAAAGTTCATGTGCATGTAATGGCAGAAGTCCCAAAACTTTTGTTAATAGTGTAACTCTGGAAGCTTGTTTCAACCACTGAATAACAAATACAAAAGTTAGATCATGACTTTTTCCTCTCACAATTCAGACAAATTTTCTCGCAATTGTGAGTTTATATCTTGCAATTCTGACTTTATGCAACTGACCTACTAACAAAACAAAAACCGAGGAGAGGCTGATGGCCATTGCCAGATTCATCATTACCAACACTATCACTAGTACATTGTTCTAATGTGGAAAGTGTTGGAACAAACAGTGATTCAGGGCATCAATCATTATTCTTGTAAACACATTAAAGACAACTATTGTGTTATTTGTAGGTTGAATCCAACATAGACTGTAAACATTGTGGCTCTGTAGCCGCGTTTCCATTACAGATTTGCGCAAAACTTCTGCGATATTTTCTAAATGTGGATAAAAAAAAACTATTGCGAAATGACAGCGTTTCCATTAGCCGCAGTTATGCGACTAAACACTAAAGCATATTATTTTCCTCTCGCTATAGGTCATTCCAAAATGATGGCACTTGGTAGGTTTGTATATCCCATTCACCGCACTAGCCATAATTTTTTTTGGGAGGAGACGTGCGTGTTTTCCAAGCATTAATGGCAAGGAAAGCCCATTTTAAGGTTACCTAAGCTGCACGTAGCCTATATGAGGTATGTGTGTGTGTTGTTTCTCCCTCAGATCTGCTTCAACATCTTCATGATAATGTGGCATTTCTGTGTTTAGAATCCAGTATTCCTGTAATTCTATTGTCTTTTATAAGTTTAATAAATAATTCCCGTCTCATCTTCTCTCCAAACAAACCGTCATCTGTAAAGGATGATTGACTTTTACACATGGCAGGATGACGCATAGCTATAGAGAAAAGCGAAATGTTTGAGTTTGCATGGTGGAAATGTTGTTGTTTTTTCCACTTGAATTTAGAAATGTGTTTGAAAAGAAAAATTTGCTGTTTAATAAACAAAATAATTTTTTTAAATGAAGACAGCGTTTGGAGTGAGAGCATGCAAAATAATCCATTCCCTGAGTCCACAAATAAAAGTATACAGTTTATAGTTTATAATTATGTCTTGAACTTATATGTATGGCGGCTGTCTTAAAGGACGGGAAAAAAAAGAAAAACGCTGGAGCCTTCATCGGCCGTGGGTTAAAGAAAACAGCCTAACTACGGAACTAAATAGGCTACATTTAGGCCTAAACATTAGCCTCTAATATTATTATTTTTAATTTATATGTTGATTATGAAAAGTGAGCAGTATGAGTAAGATATAAGATTCGCAATATGTCTGAGGCTTGGGGTCACGCATGATTTTGACAACTTCGAGTTTTATTTTCTAGAAAGTCTTTCGTAAAAAGTTTTTTTCTTTTTATATATATTATAATTTAATTTTGATCAATGTTTAATCAATGAATTAGCTGTATATTAAAAAAGAAGCAAACCAAGATCGTCTGGAATGGATTGACGTAACTGGCCTCGTTTCCTCTGCCTTTGAGTAAGGCTGAAACTATAGCTCTTTCTGTTTTAATACATTTCTTAAATATATGTCTTAATTACAGTAGGCCTATAATTATGATATTATTTGTGGCTGCACCAGGGTCCATTACTAGGTTAAAGTTACCACTGTCCTTATTAGGAGAAAATATATGTTGTTTTAAAGACAAGATCTCGTTATTATGAGAAAATATGTTGTTAAAAGACACAATTGAGTGGAAAAATAATATATAGGCCTTATGTGGCAGCAATGCGTCACCGCACCTGGTGGCTTGTGAATGCGGAAAAAAAAACGTTTCCATTGCAGTTTTGCGAAAATGTCCTTTTTCGAATTGCCTGAAAAACCACCTCATGAGAGCATTAAAAACAACATTTAAAACAAAAAAACAAAAAAAACATGCGTTTCCATTGGGCATATTTTCAAATCGTAATTTCAATTTGAAGGGTAATGGAAACGCCGCTTGTGACACTATCAAAACATTGCTTAGTTTGAGCATCACATTCAGTTTGACAATGGATCAACCAATGGTGTGACCACTCTGAATTCATACAGAGATTTACATTCACCAACTCTCAACAATTACCTGTTTCTCCATACAGTTTTGATCCTGAATTTGGAATACTGGGATGGAGTTCTCATCCTTTTCAGCCCAATTAGGGCTACCAAACAGTACCATGTACACCATAACAAAACTAATTTCAGTTATTTATAACCTAATTAGATCCTTAAATGCAGACCCCACCACTTTCCTCTTGGGAACACAATTTAGGAATTTCCATCTTGGATGTCCAACGATGTGACATTCTGGATCTGGTGCAATACTCAGTCATATGTACCAGGCACAATCTACTATAGATGTAAGAAATTTCCAGCCAACCACTTACATATGTTCTGGACATGCCTGTGGCTGACAGACCTTCGGTCAAGGTTATTTGACACACTTAAGCAAGCCCTCAACTCTTGTTTGGCATTTCCTCAAGACCAGACATGCTACAGCATGCGTTTTTCATTTACAGCCATGCAAGCTATTCACACTTTTCTTTTTTTCCTAAACTGATTTATCATTATCGAAATTCACTCCCAGGATCCAGTATTTTCACGAGTTCAAGATTCAGCAGAAATAAAATGCACCCATGTTTTTTTTCTTTTTTTTTTTTTTTGATCAACAGATTATTATGGAATATTGTTGCCAATAAAAAAAAAGAAAAATACTTTAAGACTTTTTTTTTATCTCGCATTTCTGATTTTTTTCCTCCAAATTGCTAGCCTGGATACCAGCCAAACTTAACTATGCATTGCTCAACATACGTCACTTAATCCGTTGCTCTTTATTGGTTGTAGGCCTATACAATTTATTGCAGTGGCATTTACTTTCCTAGTTCGGTTGAAAAACGCCCCATAATCACAGCCCAATAGAGCAGTATCAGACTCAAATTCTGACTAGAATCTGAGTATGACGACGACAGGCTAAATAATTGCGTGATATTAAGTCACAATTGCGAGTTACAAAGTCAAATGCATTATATAAAGTCACAATTGCGAGTGTTTTGACAATTCTGACTTTATAATTCGCAGAAAAAAGTACCCCCCCCCCTCAGATTTTGACTTTATAACTCACAATTCTGACTTTATATCACGCAGTTCTGACTTTATAACTCATAATTGCTCGTTTTTATCTGAATTATAAGAAAAGTCAAAATTGTGAGTTATAAAATCACAATTGCTAGAAAAAAAGTCTGAATAGCAAGTTTATATCTCACAATTCTGACTTTATATCTTGATCTTGCAAATGTATCTCAATTTAGAGAAAAGAAAGCAGGTAAAAAAAAGCTTCCATAGAATAGCTTGTTGCTGTAAAAAAACTGGAGACTGGAGTTTAACATATCTACCTGACAAAAGCACAAAGGTTTTCAGGACATGGGCACACAATACAATTTCACAGTGTGACCAGCAAATATATCAGACCTCTATGATTTATAACTACACTGACAACACTGTGGGTCAGATGAAAACAAGCCTGAAAGAAGAATTCAGCACTGATTGTGAAACACAATCACAGTCTACTCAGGTAACTAATAATGGGTTGCCTCGTATGTCAGCCAGCACAATAATTAACAGCACAGATTCCTCAAGTGTTTCGCTGAGAACCCTTGTGTTATTGTAAAGAGAGACCTGATCAACACCGGACACCCAGACACACACATACGCGCCTAGGGGAGAGGAGGGGGCTGTGGTAGCTAGATCCCAGCTATATTTAACATCTTCTACATGTGGGCTTCATTTGAGTGAATGCGCCTGCATACTTCCACTGACAAGAACCAGGCAGACCCCAGTCCTCTAGTCTCTTAACCCTTGCGTCCCTGCACGGAGAAAGGCTGAACTGTTGACATAGATCCTTCTATCAATTTGTTCATCCATCCTGCAGGTCTGACCCTCCTGTCATTCCATGACTATTAGGAAAATCAATCAATAATTTCTAGATATGACAAGGTTTAATGAAAGAGCGAGGAAGATGAAGAAGGTTTTGCATTTATAGTGGCAGGGCACTAGCTGGCGTTGATCATTCAGAGTGCATGAGAGTCGTGAGCTTGAGCTTCTCTCTGTTCTTTGTTATCCATGTTCCAGCCCCAAGGCCGTGAACTAATCCTTTCTCCAGCTCCTCCACACCTCTGCTCTGCTCCAGATGTCTATGGCACAAGGGCTCATAACACACTTATTATACTATACATACACCCAAACAATTCTAGAGCTTCCAAAGTGCAATTAAATAAACGTTTAACACTGTTAAAGTTCAGTGTGTAGCATTTATGAGGATCTATTGACAAAAATGCAATATACACTCACCTAAAGGATTATTAGGAACACCATACTAATTCTGTGTTTGACCCCCTTTCGCCTTCAGAACTTATACATACATACATACACTCACATATACATATTATGATAGATAGATAGATAGATAGATAGATAGATAGATAGATAGATAGATAGATAGATAGATAGATAGATAGATAGATAGATAGATAGATAGATAGATAGATAGATAGATAGATAGATAGATAGATAGATAGATAGATAGATAGATAGATAGATAGATAGATAGATAGATAGATAGATAGATAGATAGATAGATAGATAGATAGATAGATAGATAGATAGATAGATAGATAGATAGATAGATAGATAGATAGATAGATAGATAGATAGATAGATAGATAGATAGATAGATAGATAGATAGATAGATAGATAGATAGATAGATAGATAGATAGATAGATAGATGCATTAATGGATTTCCTAAAATGACCACTAGTGTATATATGTATATCTCCATAAATCCATATATGGATATATATATATATATATATATATATATATATATATATATATATTATATATATATATATATATATATATATATATATATATATATATATATATATATATATATACACACACAGTCTTGTTCAAAATAATAGCAGTACAATGTGACTACCGGTAACCAGAATAATCAAGGTTTTTCGTATATTTTTTATTGCTACGTGGCAAACAAGTTACCAGTAGGTTCAGTAGATTGTCAGAAAACAAACAAGACCCAGCATTCATGATATGCACGCTCTTAAGGCTGTGCAATTGGGCAATTAGTTGAAAGGGGTGTGTTCCAAAAAATAGCAGTGTCTACCTTTGACTGTACAAACTCAAAACTATTTTGTACAAACATTTTTTTTTCTGGGATTTAGCAATCCTGTGAATCACTAAACTAATATTTAGTTGTATGACCACAGTTTTTTAAAACTGCTTGACATCTGTGTGGCATGGAGTCAACCAACTTGTGGCACCTCTCAGCTGTTATTCCACTCCATGATTCTTTAACAACATTCCACAATTCATTCACATTTCTTGGTTTTGCTTCAGAAACAGCATTTTTGATATCACCCCACAAGTTCTCAATTGGATTAAGGTCTGGAGATTGGGCTGGCCACTCCATAACATTAATTTTGTTGGTTTGGAACCAAGACTTTGCCCGTTTACTAGTGTGTTTTGGGTCATTGTCTTGTTGAAACAACCGTTTCAAGGGCATGTCCTCTTCAGCATAGGGCAACATGACCTCTTCAAGTATTTTAACATATGCAAACTGATCCATGATCCCTGGTATGCGATAAATAGGCCCAACACCATAGTAGGAGAAACATGCCCATACCATGATGCTTGCACCTCCATGCTTCACTGTCTTCACTGTGTACTGTGGCTTGAATTCAGAGTTTGGGGGTAGTCTCACAAACTGCCTGTGGCCCTTGGACCCAAAAAGAACAATTTTACTCTCATCAGTCCACAAAATGTTCCTCCATTTCTCTTTAGGCCAGTTGATGTGTTCTTTGGCAAATTGTAACCTCTTCTGCACATGCCTTTTTTTTAACAGAGGGACTTTGCGGGGGATTCTTGAAAATAGATTAGCTTCACACAGACGTCTTCTAACTGTCACAGTACTTACAGGTAACTCCAGACTGTCTTTGATCATCCTGGAGGTGATCATTGGCTGAGCCTTTGCCATTCTGGTTATTCTTCTATCCATTTTGATGGTTGTCTTCCGTTTTCTTCCACGTCTCTCTGGTTTTGCTCTCCATTTTAAGGCATTGGAGATCATTTTAGCTGAACAGCCTATCATTTTTTGCACCTCTTTATAGGTTTTCCCCTCTCTAATCAACTTTTTAATCAAAGTACGCTGTTCTTCTGAACAATGTCTTGAACGACCCATTTTCCTCAGCTTTCAAATGCATGTTCAACAAGTGTTGGCTTCATCCTTAAATAGGGGCCACCTGATTCACACCTGTTTCTTCACAAAATTGATGACCTCAGTGATTGAATGCCACACTGCTATTTTTTTGAACACACCCCTTTCAACTAATTCAACTAATTGCCCAAGTGCACAGCCTTAAGAGCGTGCATATCATGAATGCTGGGTCTCATTTGTTTTCTGAGAATCTACTGAACCTACTGGTAACTTGTTTGCCACGTAGCAATAAAAAAATATACGAAAAACCTTGATTATTCTGGTTAGTCACATTGTACTGCTATTATTTTGAACAATACTGTATATACACATACATACATGCATGTACAATGCCTTGCGAAAGTATTCGGCCCCCTTGAACTTACGACCTTTTGCCACATTTCAGGCTTCAAACATAAAGATATAAAACTGTAATTTTTTGTGAAAAATCAACAAGTGGGACACAATCATGAATTGGAATGAAATTTATTGGATATTTCAAACTTTTTTAACAAATCAAAAACTGAAAAATTGGGCGTGCAAAATTATTCGGCCCCTTTACTTTCAGTGCAGCAAACTCTCTCCAGAAGTTCAGTGAGGATCTCTGAATGATCCATTGTTGACCTAAATGACTAATGATGATAAATAGAATCCACCTGTGTGTAATCAAGTCTCCGTATAAATGCACCTGCACTGTGATAGTCTCAGAAGTCTGTTTAAAGCGCAGAGAGCATCATGAAGAACAAGGAACACACCAGGCAGGTCCGAGATACTGTTGTGGAGAAGTTTAAAGCCGGATCTGGATACAAAAAGATTTCCCAAGCTTTAAACATCCCAAGGGGAACTGTGCAAGTGATAATATTGAAATGGAAGGAGTATCAGACCACTGCAGATCTACCAAGACCTGGCCGTCCCTCTAAACTTTCAGCTCATACAAGGAGAAGACTGATCAGAGATGCAGCCAAGAGATGCACACACACATACATACACACTCACACATCATACTGGCATGTTATGTTTTGTTGGCCCTTGTATTTGTATTTTGCATCTTACTTCTCTTTTGTAAATATTGTACTTGTCTGTTTGCATAATAAAAAAAAAAAAAAAAAAAAAAAAAAAAAAAAAAAAGAGATGCAGCCAAGAGGCCCATGATCACTCTGGATGAACTGCAGAGATCTACAGCTGAGGTGGGAGACTCTGTCCATAGGACAACAATCAGTCGTATACTGCACAAATCTGGCCTTTATGGAAGAGTGGCAAGAAGAAAGACATTTCTTAAAGATATCCATAAAAAGTGTCGTTTAAAGTTTGCCTCAAGCCACCTGGGAGACACACCAAACATGTGGAAGAAGGTGCTCTGGTCAGACGAAACCAAAATTGAACTTTTTGGCAACAATGCAAAATGTTATGTTTGGCGTAAAAGCAACACAGCTCATCACCCTGAACACACCATCCCCACTGTCAAACATGGTGGTGGCAGCATCATGGTTTGGCCCTGCTTTTCTTCGGCAGGGACAGGGAAGATGGTTAAAATTGATGGGAAGATTGATGGAGCCAAATACACGAACATTCTGGAAGAAAACCTGATGGAGTCTGCAAAAGACCTGAGACTGGGACGGAGATTTGTCTTCCAACAAGACAATGATCCAAAACATAAAGCAAAATCTACAATTGAATGGTTCAAAAATAAACATATCCAGGTGTTAAAATGGCCAAGTCAAAGTCCAGACCTGAATCCAATCGAGAATCTGTGGAAAGAACTGTTCACAAACGCTCTCCATCCAACTGAGCTCAAGCTGTTCTGCAAGGAGGAATGGGCAAAAATTTCAGTCTCTCGACGTGCAAAACTGATAGAGACATACCCCAAGCGACTTACAGCTGTAATCGCAGCAAAAGGTGGCGCTACAAAGTATTAACTTAAGGGGGCCGAATAATTTTGCACGCCCAATTTTTAAGTTATTTATTTTTTTATAAAAAAGTTTGAAATATCCAATAAATTTCGTTCCACTTCATGATTGTGTCCCACTTGTTGTTGATTCTTCACAAAATTTACCGTTTCAAATCTTTGTGTTTGAAGCCTGTAATGTGGCAAAAGGGCCGAAGTCTAAAGTCATGCGTAACTAAATAATTGTAGTAGTTTCTTTTTCACTTGTAGTGTAGCTAACTACTTTTTCAGAAGGGTTGCTTGATATCTTCTTGATATCATAACTACTTAGTAGATTGTCAAAATACAGTTTCAGAGAAGCTTTCCCAACACTGTAAATAGTGAAGGAATTGAATAATTTACTTGTCATAGCAGAGACATGCCAGATGCTGTCTTTGGTCAGATGATTTGCTCCATTTTAAGAGGGCGGATACTTTTTTAATTCATTTAAAGCAAAATTAAATGGTACAAACTGTCCACTCATGTTTTTAGTCACCCTGCATGAACAATACTGTCAACCTAATAAATAGATTCCACAGGGACCTTTACAACCATGTTTTTAAACTCATTCCACATATTGAACCCCATAGAGTTTTATTCCAGAACTGCTGTTTGACCGACTACAAATGCAAATGTAGTCACACTGATGGAAAACATTATGAATAACAGTCTGACTTGTTGAAACGGATCAGCAAATGATTAAATTTAATATTTATTTGAACCATACTAAATTGTCACAATATTGACACAATTAATTAATCCATGTATTAGAAAACTAGGCTATCATCCATAATATTTCAGTGTAATCCACCTTTTCTGTCCTTTGTATTTTATGGCATAAATCCCAACTCAATGTGTCATAATGTAAAATACCGGCTAGTACTGTACAGTAAATAGCAGACTTCTAGTACTGCCACTGTAATATTTATTTGTAACCATAGTCAAATCTTAAGTATGGATTTCTTTATTTCTTAAAGAATATGGGTAACCAAACACTTATGGGTGCCACTGACTTCCACTTACTATATAAGTCAAAGGGGCCATCAACGGTTTGGTCACAGACATGTTCAGAAGAAGAAATAAATGTATACAAGTTTAGAAATAACTTAAAACAACTTTAATACGAAGGCATCTACTAGGGTTTGGATCAGAGTCTACGTGTAATTGTTTCATTTTACCTGAAGACTCAGAGGAAACTGCAAAATTAACAAACAAAGTTCTAAATGAGATTTTAAATGGTGTTGGTTTATACGTGCAGCACACAGAGTCAGGAGCTGTGTTATCAGAAGCAGCAGTGGGAGCAAGACTTGAGCCAAAACAAACACCATCCTGCTATTGTTTTATTTATCCGAATAGATCTATTGCTCCCCAGCTGGAGGAACACAATGTTCTGTGACACACAAATGGGAGTGGAAATCATTACTCCTGGCTCTAGGATCATGACTGAGACCTCACTCTGTCTGTTTGTGTCTGTGTGTGTACGTGTATGCCACTACAGGTATTTGCAGAATATGATCAATAATATTTTTCTGAATGTCCAAACAATGAAAAAATGTGTATATTACAGGAATGGATGCACATATTTTAAGGATGGGAGGATATGCGAAGGAAGCGGCCTGTGACACCAGAGGGTTAAGAAATAGTGAGCTTATTCAAACCAATATCTAATCTTCTAACATTCAGTTCAGATAATCTCTTATACAACATTGCATTTAAAAGTGATCTAAACGTTCAAACTTACCTGATGATTAATGGCATAAATGGAGCTAAACCCAGAGGAGATGATGAACCATCCATAGGAGATGGGTAGAGACGACCCAAAACCAACAACAACAAGAAAAGACTGGGGTGCAGTTTCACCTGCCCTGAATCACTGAAAAAAGATAGATAAAGGCATTAGAATCAATTACTTTATGTACTTGCCTGAAATACTTGACTTGTGTAACTTACTTGTGTTACTTAACTTACTTCCAGGCTAAAGTCAAATTAACTTAAGGTACTAACGTAGCTAACACAAATAAAACAAAAATTGTTTGCTTACTGCGCAAAACTAGCCTAAACTATAACAACATAATTCACCTAGTCTACTAGTTAACTGAACTAACCTGTATATGACTTCTTAGTCTCCAAATTAAACTAGCTTAACTTAATTTACTAATGTAACCAATTAAATTAACCTGACCTCCTTCATTACATCTCTAAAGAATAAACTAGCATACATTAATATATAACAGAACAACACTTAGTAACAACTTTAACTTTAAGTTTTTTAACTTAATTAGCATAACATTAACATGCGTCACTTTCAAACATATACAACTTAAATGAACAAACCTAACTCACTTAAGTGATTTCATAACTTTTTTTTACCAACTTATTTTAAATGGGGTGTCTAGTGCCATTTCATTCATTTTGGCTTCTTTACACTGTTAAAGAGTTAGATTATCATGCTAAACATGGCCAAAAAAACAAAAACAACAACAACAACAACAACAAAAAAAATCCTAGTTGGACATATTTCTGTGCAAATGCAATTCTTCATGATTCAATAATAAAAAAAATAATAATAATAATTCAGAGTATGGCCCTGGCATCACAAAGGGGATTCCTTGTATGGGCACTCCCGGATGAGTGTGCTTATATTGTTCACTGAGGTACACTTATGATGTTATCAAGATTTTTACAGAAAAAAAGCATCCTAAATTAGAAGTAATACACTATTTTATACCCCATTTTTGACCCTCTCTTTTGACTTCAAGTCAAGTCAACTTTATTAATATAGCGCTTTTTATGAAGAAGATGGAATTATGATTGAATGTACTTTTGCTTGTCACACAGACATTCTTATAGACTATTCATAGTTCATAAGTTTCGAAAAAGTGAAAAACTTATACATATAATATATATATATATAAATAAAATGAAACCTGTTGTAATGTCTTACTGATGACACAACAGATCAAAACAGCTAGCAGTCTTTTCTCAGTTAGCAGTTCTCCCCACCACCATGTTTAAAGTTTATGGCACGCCCATCTTGGGATTTTGGGTATAAAAATTATTTCTGAACTTCCCAGTGGTAAACATGACATCAGAGGGCGTTCATGTGCAATTTTTACCCTGGAAACTTGTATTAACGGTACTTCCGATAGCATGTGAAGGCACCATACATTACATGAGCAATTCGGTGGGTTGGGCTAAAGATGAAATTATGCAGAAGTTATACATAATAATGTGACAATCCGAAAGAGTCATTTTTTGGGCTTGGTTTCAATAAAAGCAGTTGTTTGTTTGTTTGTTTTTTTAAAGGAAGAGTTCTGAAACCCAAGGATATTTTTATAGTACAATGACCTCTAATGTGTCAAAAGATCATGGAAAATTAGATTTCTCAATTGAGGACCTTTTTAACTAACACATTTCTCCACATACGTACTAACTGAACTTACAGATGTCGACAGGGCTATGATAGAGGTATATTAGCTAAGGGGTTCAAAATTAGTAACCAGCCACCACACACATAGAGCTACTAACACATTTACACTGACAAGACGAACACATGTACAGATGGCCACCATTACAAACCCTTTATTTCCTTTTTCTTTTACTACATTTCAGCACATGCAGTGTGCTTCTCTGACAGCCCAGTGGAAACTCAAGACTTACGCCAGAGCAAACATGAAAAAACAGACAGAAAAACACGCAAATATAAATTACTCATATCTTTCTATTACTCTGAAAGGGCCAAAATGTGTTCTGTTCTCTATAGGCCATGAGCTTTCCACGGCACAGCTGCCAGCTGTGGATACGCTTGTCATTATTACATCAAACATGGCCAAGCTCACAACCAAGGGGTCCCAGGAGCCAGTAGACCCTGGGCCAGAGTGCAGGAAATGCTATTTTGCTAATCAAGGCGTGGGTAATGTATTTAGAGTCTGATTTCAGTCAAGTACAATGTGGGACAGCCAAGAACTTGAGATCATCACCAAGCCCAGGGAGATTTAAGTGTTAAACTTCATCTACATTCATGAAAAAAGCTGAAAGGGGAGTGTGAGAAAGAACCAATGAAATACAATAAATCAGAGGAATGGAAAAATACGCTAAAATGAGTAAAAAAGTGCACCCAGGGTGAAGAGGTGATAAGACTGGAAGAAAATGTGAGATTAGCAAAGCGAGCTAGTTGGAGTTCAGTGTTGGCTCCACTTGCACCGGTCTTTTCATCTCATTTCATATCTGGTGCATGTCCAATCGAACCCTCTCGGCATTCATTTCCCATGTTAAACATTTAAAATTGTTATAAACCCCTCAAGCCGAGACAAATCATTCATCATGAATTTGTCCATGGACTCATGAAATCTTCATATCACAAACCGGATTACAAATGGCGCGGAGGTCGATGAACCGTATTCCAGCGATCCCACAGCTTGCTTTCCAGATAAAAGAAACGTTCTGGATTGAACTTCAATAGGAAAAACTTCTCAATCACATTAAATGCATACTCCCCCCTAGATATCCCATGATGATCCCTTTCATATTTGGTAAAGGTGGGTGGCGCAAGGACGCTGATGATTTTTAAACCTCTTGCACTTCTCTCTACCCTTATTTATATGCTAAATGATTTATTGGCGGCATAAAATATGAATGTTGCGGAGTCTGACTGGCTTGGCAAGCGGGACGCAAAGACTAGGCCGTGGGAAAGAGTCAGACCACTCTTAGCTAAAAGGATAGAACGCCAGACTGAAAACGCATTAAAATAATTTGATACATATTAAGATAATATTGGCTCAAGGGCCTCTTGCACAATCTGAGTGCTATTTGGAAGAGCAGCTCATCAGTCTGTGGAGAAATTAAATGAGGGAGATAAGAGACTAACATGTTCTCACAGTGCAGAGTGCGGCCTGGAACCAACATGGCTGATACTCCCACATGCGGTTTACTTATCTGAGACATCTCAGCTAGGAATCTGTCCATCAGTGTGGTCAAGAATGCTTAATAAGTCTAAAGAGGCTTGATGAGGCACTTAAACGATCTTAAATAAGGGCCTCAGAGAAATTAAAGAAGGGTGAGAAGAACTGCGTCCATTTAGAGAATGCTGGGATCATTCAACTCTTTAACAACATCCGACACAAATGGCACACACATTGCAGGGTCCTGTGATGATATAGGGGGCCTTTTGTTGGGACATTCTCACCTGTTCACAGAGGCTGCAGCTTCCTGTAGCTGACTAAGAAGGAAAGGATAGAGGGCAGGAAAACGAGTGAAAAACTCTCGGCCGGTCATCCTGTTAAGAGAAGAGAAAGATATTAAAGTGACAGTAGGATTACATAACCAGGTGAGAAATGACAAATTAAGTGAATCGGACTACATCCGGTAGAGTTTTTTCTGATTTGGCTGATCCGTGTCAGAAGTGTCGTAAGCAAGACTTTTAATTTGACCACACAAATGCACCAGAGCCCCCATTCTCTGTTAAGTTCTCTCTAATAATTGAGATAACTGTTCTATAAAAACAGCTGAGTTTGTGCAGGCATGCTGTGGGCGGAGCTAAAGAGACACGAGCGTGTGCACAGAAAAAACCTCATGGCCTTATCCCTAGATAACTTTCAATTTACTATATTTTGTTGAACATTATATGCACTTACACTCTGTTTGTGCCCCCCCCCTTTATAGAATAGTAAAGTTCTATAAAGTATGAATGTGTAGTATGAATGAAATTTCAGACATACTACATCCACAATGTTGTTATTGTCAAATGACCTACAAAGCCTGTTGCATCGCTTCACAACCATTCACAACTCTTCTCCCGTGGCCTCAAGGGATAGTAAAATGTCCAGAAGTAGTAGTGTACTTTTCGCCGACTGTTTTTCACATACTATATAGTTGGGAACTATTTAATTTTAGAAGCATCGGTTGTGTATTCTTCATAATGATGTGGTTTTACTCGTCACGCAACAACAATTCAATGACAAATCAAATCAACCTGCCTCTAGCAACTCCTTAAAATTAGTTGGCAAAAGTAAGCGGCATGATCCGTCATTGCAGGCAAAGTTTAAAACAAGAACCAAAACGATTAAGGTTATGCTGCTTTCTTTGCTGTTTTTTATCGCTATTTACATTCCTTTGTAGGATTTTGAGAATGTCTTTAAAATGTAGTTCTTTATAAATAAAATGTATTATTATTATTACTTCTGCACAATACATAGCATCAGAACGGTGTGTATTGCAAACTAGTGTACTATTGTCTTAACATTCACCTTCTGCATGCACTGTTGTGTATACACCATCCATGTGGTCATAAATATTGGGCTGTGATTAATTTGTCATAGTGAGGGTTTGATAAACCACTAGAGTCACGTGGACTATTTGAACAATTTTTTTACTACCTTTCTGGGCCTTGAAAGTGGTTGTTGTGTTGTTGTCTATATGGGGTCAGACAGCTTTTGGATTTCATCAAAAATATCTTAATTTGTGCTCCGAATATGAACAAAGGTCTTATGGGTTTGGAACAACATTAGGGTGAATAATTAATATCAGAACTACAATTTTTGACACACAATTACATATGAATGTTATGGTGTGTGTAAAAGAAAATCATAACATCATAGTGCATTAAGGGGATACTTTCTTCTTAGCCAGGATGCCAGCCGAACTCAGCCCCACCCACAAGATTTGGAGTAATGATGCCCGAACAGAAACTTTTCAAACCAATGAAATTGCCAGGGTGGGCTTTAGACGATGATGGACAGATGATAAACAATAACATAATCATCCACTTCATCAAAGACGCTTTGTTGAATTTTTTCAAATCCTAAATTGAGACCTTGTTCGTATATGCATTCACCTTCACTATTTCTCTCAGAAATGATTATCATGTTGGTAAGTACTCTGTGTATCCTTAAATTCTTTTTTTACAACACCGCCAAAGATCGTTTATTCCAGCGTGAATGCATATGGTTGCCAAGTTTTTACAACAAAACCCACTAACTACCAGACCAAACCAATAGCATCTCGGGGTGGTTCTCAGAAAAAGAGACGTTTTTGGGGGTAAAATGTGTGTTATTTTGCTAAAATTCGTATTCCTGGGTCTATATATCACATAATTGAGGTCGCTTCACTTCAACCCACGGGCGTGAAAAAAAAACTCAGGAAAACCACAGACTTGGCAACACAGTGCATTTGAGTTCTGTTGACATTTGACAACTAACGTTATGCGTCGCTCCGTTGCTCTGATTGGTTGTAGGTCTATCCAATAGAGTTCTTTCCTGGTTCGGTTGAAACACGCCCCATAATTCCAGCCCAGTGGAGTAGTATCAGACTCATATTCTGACTAGAATAGAGTATGACCAAGTCAGGCTACCTTCTTCTGCTATGGATAAATGCAATTCTGTCAAAGGTGGGTATTTCCTTTTGGAATGCCCTTAGTGTAAGGAGTGTGCTGCCCACGTAGGCAGCAAAATAGATTTTTGGAACAAGTCAACATGGAGAGGAAAAGGAGGCTGCAACCTTTAAAGCTCTGGTTTGTAAACCACTTCCTAAAGTCTGAGCTCTTTACAGCTCTATAAAGCTCTCATTAGCTCAGCCTCTGATGAAGCGCTGCAGGGACACACGGCTCACAGTCCCCGTTTGTTTATTCCTTAGAAAGCAGCGTGGCTGGAATAAACCCTGGGAATCTTTCTTGAGACATATGCATGTGTTAAAAGAGGGCAAGACAGACAGCGAAAGTGTATGCGTGTGACACATAAAAGTATCTTTATTTAGCTAAGCCTCTGTGTTTAAGATAGGCCTTCCAATAAAACGTTTTTTTTTCCCTTCTTATTCATGTTTAACTGAAACAGACCATACAGGGCTAACTTTAGCTCAAGAGCCAATTTTTCAAACACACATGTTGTAACTTTAGCTATGTAAAATCCACACACAAACACACCACATCCTGATACAACCACAATGCACATAGTCTGGTCTGAACTTAGGCCAGGGCGCTG
This sequence comes from Pseudorasbora parva, assembly GCF_024679245.1. Classification (NCBI taxonomy): domain Eukaryota; kingdom Metazoa; phylum Chordata; class Actinopteri; order Cypriniformes; family Gobionidae; genus Pseudorasbora; species Pseudorasbora parva. The sequence continues at coordinate 34,180,916 of NC_090188.1, read as the reverse complement.
TCGTGGTAACAAGGTGGGTCATCTATGTCTGTCACACGACCATGCTGCATGCTAGTGACACACAGTAATGAGCTCTGATATGGCCAAATGTGGTGACAGTTAAGCTCATCACAACCCTGCATGGATTTTTCAGCATAGAGTAGTATGACAAAACACTTCTAAGTTATCCATAAATGCAGTAAAGCTTAAACTAACTGTAACCGCTCATCATTTGTTATTACTTAAATTCATAAAAAATGTATGTAAACTGATATAAGTTAGCAGATCATGTGTAATGCACTTGAGTGTGTTGCATAGGTCCATAATAACCACAAAAGCCGACCACACACACACACACACGCTAATTTGTTTATGTAATGTAAAGTACATTCAGAACATCATGAAAACAGGAAACAAACCTTTTTTTCTGTTTATGTACTGACAGAGGTCAGCCAATGAAAATATCTCTGCTCATAATCTGATGAAAACATGCAAATACAAACAAACAAAATATATGTTTGTTTTTTGTTGTTTTGTTTTGTGACAGCGCTGGAACAAATAACTACAACAGATGCACGTTTCCAAATGAGTTTCCAAATTACGAACCAATTTTTGTTGGTCTGGTTTATAAACTTAAATGCCATTACTTATCAAAATAGTTTTTTTAAATATTTAAAACTGTTTGAAGACTTTCGTTTTGTTTCATTTCAATGTTTAACTAAGATGCATATCATTCTTCTTCTTTTTTTTTTTAAACTGTGATTTGACTCCTTTGGTCTAGTCCAAATAGACCAACAGAAACATTACTCTGTGTGCTTTGTTTAGACTAAACCATTGTTATAACAGAAAGAACCAGAACAGTTTCAATACTTTTTTTATATTTACACAAAACATAAAAGCTAATGTACAACCAATCAAAGAATCCAAGAAAAACACTTATATTAACGTGTGCTACTAAAAGTTGGATTTGATAAACAAATGAAAACCTGTTCAACTCGATATGGCTATTTAGGAGTCTAATTTCACGTATATTTTAATTTGTACAAAATTAAGTTCATCATTATCAATCAGCCTTTTTGTACCTCCCTATGTCTATTTTCAAAATGAAATTAGTTTTTACTTATTGTTCAGTACAATGTCTACTATTTTTTAAGAAATGCATGTGAACCTGAACAGTTTAAGCAATGCTAATAATCTCAAACAGCAGTGAAAATAATGTGTTGTTTAATATGTTATGTAAAAAAAACATCATGCAGGCTTTAGTAAGTGCAGACCAGTTATGGCCAATTGTGTCCAGTTTCGCTAAAAGTTCAAAATGCCAAAAGGTAAGCAAATACAGACGTTAAAAATTACCTCTCAAATTACACGGAAAGTCAAGTCGAAGGCATTGCATTATGAGATGCAGTATTGCACACATTGTCTGTGATGTATAAGGGTTATTTATCTATTTATTTATTTTGCCAAGGCACAATTTAAGTGCACACTTGCACTTAAAGGGATAGTTCACCAAAAAAATTTAAATTACCCCATGATTTACTCACCCTCAAACCACCCTATGTGTATATGTCCTGGCTCTTTCAAGCTTGATCAGAGCAGTGAATGGCAGCCCAAATTTTAAAGACCAAAAAAGTGCATTCATCCATTATAAAAGTAATACACACATCTCGTCTGATAAAAGAATGTCATACTGGTTTCTAGGGTTAGTAAATCATGGAGCGATTTTCATTTTTGGTGAACTATCCCTTTAACGATGCTCTCTGCCATCTAGTATATGACATTTATTAAAATAGTTCCTTTTAAATAGAACGTGACATTTTAAGCACTGGCCTTTTTTTATAAAGCTCATTTTAAAACCACTATTAACACTACAAAATAACAAAATAATGCAGAATAGTTCAGAAGTATGCAAGAAAAGGTTGCAAAAATGCAGTCAGTCTTCCGGTGTAAGACAGATAACTTGCATACGGTGCACAGTTTACACAGTCCACATTACAGAAATATCATTAGTATGATAGTATGCTATTGCAACTTATTATATAAGTCATAACAGTGAACAGTCCATCAAAATGTTTAAGTGTTTGTCAGTGCACAAATCCCTAGACTCACAAAAAACACTTGCACACAGGAAGAGAAATTAAACAAAATAACATTATGCAACAGTTGAGTGACCCGCAAGATCAAGATGTCTGCCATAAAAACATAAATCTAAAGACTAACACATTGAGCCATTATCCCGAAAGTAAATGATCCTGACTATGAGTGTTTAGAGCACTGGAGCCAGATCGAAGAGTCAGCATTATTTCAATATGATTATGACAAAGCTCGGCTGAGTTTCAGTGACCTCTTAAGATTCGCCGTCTCTTTAGAAAATCCTGTGGTAATCATGGAGTGAAATGCTACGGTCAGCTGACCTGGGACCACATGGGCTCTTTGAAGTGTGAGTTATTCCAACGCACCGAGTTGTGTCATTATGGCCTGCTCGATTTTCCAATTAAGTCCAATCAGCAGGCCGATTAATCATAACAAATAATGATCTCATGAATGAGCCATTATTGTTCTTCAGCAAGGTCAGTGCCACTCCTGTTTAGTCATTCCTCACTCCATCCGTGACCTCTCTGTGTTCAATCCCAGAATGCATCAGGACATTCTTGCAACTGCTCACGCTCCACTGGTTTGGATGAGATTAGGGAGCTGACGCAGAGCAGTCTCCGCAGCAGGAGGTCCCATCACGGCCCACCCGCCCGTCCTGTGGTGGCCAGGGATCATAGGTCACGGTCAACCCGGCAGAAATCTAGAGTGTGAATGTGTGCCAGAAGTGTGTCAACGTTTGTGCGTGTTGAGGCAAGATGTTGTTAGCATTCCCTCTACAGCGGAAAAGATAAACAAACGTTGAAGTGCGTTAACCCCTGTGCGTCAAACTCAAATGCCTGTCAAGAGTTTGAGGTTATCAGCAAAAGGGAAGAGTTAAAACTGTGAGCAAAAGAGTAAGTCTTTGCGAGGGTGGATGAACATGGGATGAGGATAGAGGCAGAACGCAAACAAACAAAGGCCAACAGGGAGTTTGGAGGAACATCCAGAACATTTAAGGGGCTGGAAGGTGTCCATGCACTGTAGGCCAACATACGACAAAGATTAATGACTGGAATGGAAGTTTCGAAGGTGAAAAAGCATAGAACTTCAGTGACCCCTAGTGAACACCCCCTGACAAAGCAGGGTCACACAGAACTGTTGCTCTCCAACAAGATCTATTCAAAGCAAGTGAATGCTTTGACAAGCCTTAAATCAAAACAATGTATTTCAATGGACCCCTTGCATCAAATGTCTTACAAATATTTAATTACAATGTAATAACTGGCTTTTTCCATCGGAAACGCCTTTCCATTTCGGTTGAGTCACAAATTTCTCTTCTCAACCTTTCCTCTTTAACCACCTGGCTCCATTCTGCAACGTTACAGCCACTTCGTAAGGATAAAATGAAGTCCTGTTTTTACATTGTTTCTCATTCAGAAATGAGTCAAATCGCATTAGTACAATGGTTTACAAAGTATAAACTGAAGCTTTTTTTTTTTTTAACTGTTTTTTACTCGAGTAAATGTTTTACTCACATAAGTGTGCTTCACTATTCCTGTTGGATCCAATATAGAAGCAAAGCATTGTGTTTTAATCTCAAATGTCTACAAATCCAGCATCGACCTAAGATTTGTCTACAAACGATTCTGTAGTGAAATGAAGTGAATACCATGTCTTCTGCATGTGAGCTAGAACTTCCTTAAAAATAAATAAAGTAGTATCACACAATCCTAATATTAGGATCAGAAGGAAGCTTATACAGCGACTGTGTTCTTCCACAACCAGGAATAGCTCAATATTTTGCTATCTTCTAACGGCATATTTATTGTTGTTAGCTAGCTCGAGCCGATTATTTTCAGCTTTGGAACTTACAGGATATTATTATATCATATTATCATGAACCTTTATATATCAAAAGCTCAAGGGAACGTTGATTTCTCAATTCATCGCCCCTTTAATATATAAATAAATACTAAAAATTTTAAAACAAATTTTGAATAATAGTAATAATTTTAAATGGAAAATTAAAGCTTACTAAACTTGGATACACAAGCATAACTTAAGAATCATGTAACTTATGTTATTATGTTTACTGAAAACGTAAACTAAAAAAATAAAAAACCCGAAACTGGTTGCTTTTTCTAAACTTCTGATTTTTACAGTGCAGTGAGTGATGCATAAAACAACTGAAGTCACACCTGTTCTTTTTGGAGTGCTCATCTTTTCCTTTCTTCACGCCAAATATCCGTGTAATCAGAGTGCTGAACAAGAGAGTAGAGGAGTTCCTCACCTATAAAGAGGACAGGATGGAGAAACTAATGTCAGAACAAACCTTCCTTTCATGTATATTTATGATTTGACAACAATTTGGGGGTTGAAATCTTAAAAAGGTGGTGCTCAATTACATCTGCAGCTAGTTTTTCTAAGGTATCACTTTCTGCTGCAATTTTTTTTTTTTTTTTTTTTTATAGAGTAAATGGTTAGTTCACCCAATAATATGAAATTATCACAATGTATACACCCTTAAATTGTTCCAAATCTATAAGATTTTTTTTTTTTTTTTTTTACATTGTTTTTCTGTGGCACACAAAATACATTTTTGGAAAATGTCTCCTGTGTTGTTGTTTTGTGATCATAAAATGTAAACTAAAAAACATTTGAGCTCACTGACTTCCAATGTTGTTTGGTTTCCAAAGTTTTTCAATTATCTTCTGGTGTTCCACAGAGGAGAGAAATGCACACAGTTTTGGAACAACATGAGGGTGAGTAAATTATGACGGATATTTAACTTCAAATTGAAAATTCTATTTAAATGGACCTCAGAGGGAAAACAATATATATATAAAAATATTATATGACCTCTTTGACATGAGAGAGCAGTGAGTCAGAGCACATGATGATGGCCCTTGAGACTATTACAATGCAAAAATTGGTCTTTCAGCTCAAGGGTGTACACGAGAAACAAAGCCCATGTCACGCAATCATAGGAGCAAGCAACTTAACATAAGAAGCCAGATTTGCAGGGTCTGATGGTAACTTGTGTTCCAAGAACATGAAAAAGCCTTCAAATCATGATCTTATGAGGCCAAAGTAATGCTAGACACACCAAACTTTAAGTTCGAAGTGTTACCAGCTCATAACTTTGATCACATTTTTATGTCAGCTTAAGAAACATTCCTCAAAGACTACAAGAAAACTGTGTGTATTCTGTGTCTGACTGCTGCATTGTGGGAAGGATTAGGCTTACTGTACTCTACACAGTAAAGCCTGCTGGCTTGAGCACTGCCATTAAGAGAGAAAATGGCAACAGTAGCAGATCTTGTGACATCCTGAGAGTATCTGGAATAAGTGGGAGGGGGGGGGGGGGGAGTCTCGAAAGGAATGAACTGATAAGAAAATGAAGTGAGGAGAGATGTATGAAAGAGCCATAAAGGCAGATAGACAGGTATGAGGGAGGAGAGCACAGGAATGTGACCTGGAGTTGTCGCCATCATGACCTGTAGGAGCCGTGTTGCCCATGTGGAGGTGATCAAAGCAAGAAATCCTGGGCAACCAGCCAGGACCACCGCACAGCTGTGTGTGTGTGTGTGACCGCACGTACTGCCCGTCCCCTGTTCTCATTCACTTTAATTATTAACCTGTCAGTGTCTCAGCAACAGCTATGGTCTGACAGGGTGGTGTACATGAGGAACAGTGAACAAATGAGTGTGAGAAAAGCAGAAGAGGCAATGGAAAGGGAATGATATACCTTAAAGGTGTAGTGTGCAATATTTATGAGGATCTATAGACAGAAATGCAATATAATATACATAAACCATACATATGTTTTCCGTGGTGTATAAAGACCTTACAAAATGAACCTTTATGTTTATAACCTTAGAATGAGCCGCTTCTAGCTTCACACAGGGTCGCCTTACAACCATGTTTACAGTAGCCCTAAACAGACAAACTGCGCTACAGAGCGCTTGCTACTCTCTGTCTCAGACAACAACCTCTTTGTCCTGTGTCGGCCACCATTGCTTCTCTTTGTGCATCGAAAGTGAGGGGTGAGTGGTGGGTGGTTGCATTTCACAACCTCACCACTAGATGTCGCTAAAATTTACACAGTGCACATTTAAGCTGAACTTCTCATAAAATAAACAGTTAAATATTTAGTGCGTGCAATGTTTGTGTATGTATGTACATCTGGATGCCCAAAGTCCAACTTAGAAATGTTTGAATGCCATTACATTAGATACAAAATAACTAATATATTTGTAAGGTTTTTCCAAAAGGTTCAGAGGGACTATGCTAATAGAATATAGATAAGGTTAAAACTAGTGGTGAGCCGTTATCGGCGTTAACGTGCTGCGTTAACGTGAGACTCTTATCGGGCGATAAAAAAATTAACGCCGTTAATCAATTCTCAAATTTGGGTAGGGAGCTGGGTCTATACCAGCGTTTCCCAACCAGGGTGCCGTCTGATGAGAGCAGGGGTGCCGTGTAAAAGGTGCACTTGCACCATGGTTCATCTTACATCTGATGACACATATTTAATATGGGTTGTAACATGAAAATAATGCTTTATGTATGTTTCTGTCGATGGATACACATGCTGGCTTCTCAGTGATACATTACAACAGTGATAATAAACGTGGGCAAAACTCTTTGTAAACTGTTCAATGCATGCGAGTGCTGCCGTATGTCCGAATATGACCTGTCATTTTCACCGTCATCACCCACGTGCAGAGCCAGAAGACATGAATGAGAATGTCAGACATAGTCTGTATATGCCTTAAATGAACTGTATTGAGTCCGTAAAGGGGCAGAAGCTATACTGCTGTCTGTCAAACAAAAGATCACTCACTGCTCTTGATTGAATTGCTTGTGTAAGTTTAATAAGGATTCATCTTTAATTTAAACAATTAGCAATATCCAATTGTATTATGTTACAATTGATAACTTTATTCAATTTCTTTACCAAAAAATAATGTTATACCCACCTGAAAAACCTGAAAAGCATTGTTTATTTTATAAGTACCTTTGCTCAATAGTATTTATTTGTGTGCTGCTTGTATTTAAGTTATTTGTTCTTATTTTCTTTATTTTTATTTGACAGTTTTCCTTTTTTCCCTGAACACAGTAAATACAGAACTGTACTGAAACCGTGAACCTAAAAACGTGATACAAACCAAACTGTTAGCAATCTGTACCTTTACACCCCTAGCGTAATGTATGTGAGAGGGTAGCGCACACATTCTGAAAGCCTTCGGCAGAATTCAGATGAGCCATTTTAATCTACATTAATTTCAAAATTAATCTAGTTTAATTTAGATTTAAAAAAATGTGTCAGTGCCCACCTCTAGTTATAACATACATATGTGATACTGAAATATTACCATATGTGTAAACCACATTATTTACATAAAACCTCAAAAAGCATTCTATTAACAGTCCAAAAAACGTGGTACTTCCCTGACTAAATAAATAAATGAATAAATCAGGAAAGGGATTTTAATTATACACTCACAGCCCACACAGGAGAAGTGAAACCTAGGATTGCAGCTTGCATGCCCTCTGACACAAATGGTACAATATTCTCCCCCAGACGCGTATCTCGATACAAAGCCCTCAGGATGTTCAGAGCATGGACCTGTATGAGAATAAAAAAAAAAAAAAAAAAAAAAAAAAAAAAAACATGCATTAAACATATCTGATCCTATTCTGTTTCCTCAGAGATGAAGTGTGTTTGTGTGTGTATGTGTCCACCTGTGGCACCGTGCTGCTTTCAGTAACTCCATCATTAGACGGCATGGCCAATGCCGTCAGAGATCTCATGGTCATCTTCAGGAGTCCACAGCTGGATGATTTAGGCTCAGAAGACAGCAGGGCCTAGACAGAGACAGTTTTATTACATTTATCACTGACAATGGAAGATTAACAGCCACAATTTTGACATGGTTTGGAATAACATGAGAGCGAGTCACTAATGACATTTTTGGATAAACTGTCCTTTAAGCTATATTTAAGACGGTAGATTCCTGTGAGACGGGGACAGTGAATGACAGCGTGACAGTGGAAAAATGACTCACAGAATGTAACCGAATACAGTCTCTGGAGTTTTTTTGTCCCTGTGCCAAAGGGTGTGAACTCATCGTGCAAGACCACCTTTTCCGGGACATACCGCAGGAATGTGTGCTCATGCCAAGGTGTTGAGTTTATCCATCTTCTCCCTGTCTAATTCTTCCTTAAAACCATCTCATTGTCTTGCGTTTCAGATCCAAAAAACATTTTTCCTTGACTTCAGTATTTAGCTATTCTGACCTTTCAGAGGGCTGTCCACAGGGGAAGATTTGCATCATAAAAACTATAAGGAATCAATTACAGATCCACAGATGTTCAGATAATACTAATGAAACTAATCCCTGGTGGTGGAAATCTTTAGAGAATGTCAGATTATTGCATATTTGTGAAAGAACAAATGTTTTGAGTGTGTTATACATCAAAACGTCACACACATTGGAGATAAATGTTAGGCTACGCTCAGACAGCAGGCAAAGCTGGCCCAAATCAAATATTTTTATGACTCCGATTTTTTGTTTATAACAGTGTGCACTACATGGAATTTTATATTTTTTATCAGATACATCCATCTGGATGAAGATACAGAGCAGAGACTATGCAACAAGTTTTGTTGTGTTTAACCATTTTGAGAAGAGAAAACTTCAGAATAATGTCACAGAGTTTATTCATGAAGTTGTGTGAACATGTCCGTTTATTGCAATTATGGTTACTACAATTAAGAGCTTAGTCGCATTGGTTTGATCTAAGTATTGCATTTACATGAGGTAAAGTTTAAAATTGCAATATTGCCAAAATCCAATTACAAATTGCATTATGAGGGTCCATTTATATGCACTGAATGTCATGATCAAGAAACCAGTTTGAGATGATTTGAGCTTTGTGGCATGGGCTGAAAGTAGCAATCAGAACATGGGTACGCTGTGGTCATGTTTAGCAACAATACTCAGGTAGGCTGTGGGATTTAAACGATGCCCATTTGGTACAAAGGGGATAAGAAAATATGCTCCACACCATACCACAACCAGCAGCCTGAACCATTGATATATAAGGCAGGATGGATCCATGCTTTTTTATGTTGTTTACAAAACATTCTGAGCCTACCATCTGAATCTTGCAGTTGAAATAGAGACTTATGACACCAAGCAACACTTGTCCAATATTCTATTGTCAATTTTGGTAGCCTCAATTTGCTGTTCTTAGCTGACAGAAGTGTGCTCTTCTGTTGTTGTTGCCCATCTGCTTCAAGGTTCAAAATGTTGTCAGTCAGAGACCTTGGTTGTAACAAGTGGTTTATTTGAGTTAATGTTGCCTTTCTATCATCTTGAACCTGGACATTCTCCTCTAAACTCTGGCCTACAAAACCACAGCTCACTGGATATTTTATTTTTTCTGACCATTCTCTGTAAAATCTAAAGATAGTTGTGTGGGAAAATCCTAGTTGATCAGCAGTTTTTGAAATACTCAGACCCGCCCATTTGGCAACAACAATCATGCCATGTTCAAAGCGCCTTTCTTCCTCATTATCATGCTAAGTTTGAACTTCAGCAGATATTCTTGACTATGTCTATGTGCCTAAATGCAACAAGTTACTGCCATGTAATAGGCTGATTAGATAATTGCATTAACAAGCAGTTGAATTAGTGTCCCTAATAAAGTGTTCGGAGAAACATACACTCCAAAAAGTAATACAGGGGACCTGTTAACTTAATAATAAAAAATAAAAAAATGCAGGTTGCAAGTTAAAAATTCTAATTTAGTGATTTAATTAAACCCTTTAAGTTGCAAACATTATTTTTGTTTTAACTTATTTGACAATGTTGATCATTAGATTATTATTATTATTATTTTTTTTAATTAAGTTGTAGTAAATTAATCAAATGTCCTTGATAAATTGGGTAGTGGATATTCTGAAAATTAGAAAATCCATAACCCAACTATTTACCAGCTATTTATCATGCTTTGCATAGGACTGGAATAGTACAGTACATGTTGAAATTGGTTACCATTGTGCTGAAGAGTAGATATATGACGATAAACATTGCATTGACTCTATAAGCAATAACTGTGGTAATGCCAATGACAAGTGCTGTAATATCTTGTTCATTAACAAATAAGACACATTCCGCATGCATTATGATGGACTGAGGATATAAACGGAACTGAAGATATAAATGGAAATAGAAAAGATTAACTGGTTCCAGGGCTACAATGTAAAGTGGTGATGAATTGAGAAATCAATTTTCCCTTGAGGTTTTGATATACACTCACCTAAAGGATTATTAGGAACACCTGTTCAATTTCTCATTAAAGCAATTTATTTCTTCAGCAATCACATGGCAGTTTCTTAAATGCGTTAAGGGGTGTGGTCCTGGTCAAGACAATCTCTTGAACTCCAAACTGAATGTCAGAATGGGAAAGAAAGGTGATTTAAGCAATTTTGATGCATGGTTGTTGGTGCCAGATGGAGCGGTCTGAGTATTTTACTCAGCTTCCTTTGTATCCTAATATTAGGATTGTGTGGTTGAACTTTATTTTTAACAAAGTTCCAGCTCACATGAGGAAGACATTCGTGTAGTCGCTTTATTTCACATCGTTTGTAAACCAGTCTCAGGTCGATGCCGGATTTGCAGACATATTGAAATTAAAACACAATGCTGTGCCTTTTATATTGGATCCGACAGGAATGGTGCAACACACTTAACATATATTATAGAAAAGAAAATCTGGGTGATGCGTGCATGTGTGTGTGTGTGCACGAGGTTCGCACTTATATCCACAGATTAGGTGGGCCAAGTAATAAAAAAAAATACAAAAATACAAAATAATATTACAATCAATCGCGGGTGTATAAGACATAAATAACTGCGTTTGTTTGATAAAGACATTTATGAGCCCTGTGATTGAGAGAATCATTCCGGTTGCCGCTTTCAAAACAATCCCTCGCTCATGGGAACTGACGGGCATAGATATGACAGGGGAGTTTAATCTCATTAAATATGCAAATCTTATCCAATCCTAGCCATGGGCATTTACTTCCAAGTCTCCAGTGTGTCACGCCCATCAAAACCCAGCGTTCAGGAGAGAGCCTCAAAACTAGTGTAGAAAATAGCCTATTACCTATTAATTGTAGGGCTGCAGCTAGCGATTCTTTTTGTAATCGATTAATCTACCACTTATCGATTAATCTACCACATAAATCGATTAATCGGATAGTAATTACTTTTCCTTTTTTAAAGAGCAATAAGAGACAATAAGATGGGTATCTTAAAATTAACATCTAATTTGTTTTCTTTTTAGAAAAATTAAGTTGTAAGTTAAAGTGTGATATTTAAATTACACAAATCAATGAAAGCACGCAGCTCTGAGCTCTGAAAGCACACAAACGCGTGCGCGTTACAGCTTGTTCTGATGTTTGTTGCTCCTAGCATTGAGAACATCTAATGGTGCATTTCGAAGATATTATCAAGTAGGATATATAAAGTCTCATTTAAGATTTCACACACATCACAATGACTGTGATCCATGTGCAAAGCTGCAAACTCCATCGCGTTCATGTGTTTGGAGTTGCTCGTATCTCCTCAGCTGACTACTGTGTACTGCCGCAAATGAAACTTAAATGTTCAGCGTCGCATCCTGAAGCTCACAGTTGTCTTCATTTAAAAACAGCGATACTAAATGATATTACCAGTGCTGATGCTCTCTCTCTCTCTCTCTCTCTCTCTCTCTCTCTCTCTCTCTCTCTCTCTCTCTCTCTCTCTCTGACATGACAACGACAGTTTAAGAACGACACGCATTCATTGCGTTTTACCGTGAAATGAGAGTTCCGCGTCTTTATTAAAATCAACATATTAACGATTTCTCTCATCCACCTGCAATTTTTGGGATGTTTATGCACCTGAACCGTGGATAAAACCGCAATCCGCTCATACTCAGTCCAATTCCTGATTTTTTTGATTCGATTAACTCAAGTTATTCGATGAATCCTTTCAGCCCTAATTAATTGTGAATGTTTTTGAATGTAAAAACCACACAAATGTTACTAACTGACCTCACAAAAATGTTATTAGTTGACCTGATAACAGTATATATGTGTGTGTGTGTGTGTGTGTGTGTGTGTGTGTGTGTGTGTGTGTGTGTGTGTGTGTGTGTGTGTGTGTGTGTGTTTGTTTTTAAAGCCAGTTCATGACACCTTTAATTTCCTCTAACTCAGTTTGTTGGATGAAGATAATTTAATTTGACATATGTTTATGACATGATTTATGTAAGGTTGTGTAATTTTTTTGTTTTGTTTGTTTTGAGTGAATGCATGGATAAATTGTTCACAATAAGATAATATCTTAAAAACATCAATTTAATAAATTAACTAGGATACATTTACATTTCACTCTGACTTTAAGTAGTGTAGAGAAAGAAAAAGAGAAAAACCTGAATATAGAAGGGTATTCCTGCACTGCGGCGGGTCGCACACAGTTTAGAGGAGGGGTCACTGGATTTCACGTCCTCAAGAACCTCCTTCAGCCAGTGTGCTGGCAGCTGCTGGAGTGTAACACTACCACTCCTGAAACACACACATGCATACAGATTACAGACAAACCCACATAATACCTTGTTGTGGAATTATGAACAAGACATTGGCTCCCAAGACTGTGGGCATTCAAGTTTATGTGGTTTCCAGTTTCTCTCATTTACGTATTCTCAGATGCGATATTATTCACAGTTCTCAAAGCAATCTGAAATTCAAATCACATCCAAATGTGATCTCAAAGCAGACTATAAAATAATTGTATTTAAACACTAATTCGAGGAAAATGTCAGGCTAGAGCCAAGTTACATTACAGCAGAAAAGATGTGAAGATAAACATCAATTTAAACTCTTTGTGGGCTCAGTTGTTGTCAAGATCCAGTGTAGAACCATAAGACACTTTCAGACACAATAAGAATTGCACAATCACTTTTAGGTGGATTTACACTGCTGGTCAAAGGTTTGGAACTTTTAAAGATATTAAAAAATAGTAAAGATATAATAAATAAAAATTGTTTTTATGAACGCTCTATTCAAATCCTTAAAAAAAAAGAAAAAAAAAAAGATTTTTTTTCCTAGGCACCAAATCAGCATTTTACAATTTTGTGAAGGATCCTGTGATAAAATAATATGTATATATCTAAATCGTACTTCAAACTTATGAATAGTAGTGTAAAGTGTTAGAGGAAAATTATGTCTTATTCATAAGGCTGCGATTAAGAAAATAAATCTAAAAAGCAGCATGATTTGAGGAATTATTCATGTCCGAAGCACAAACAGTATGGGTCGAGATACAAAACAAAAGTTTAATACTTCAGGTTAAGAGTTTAGTCAAAACCCTATTCCAAAGTATGAGCAATAATAATAGAGATGCTTGCCTAAGCAAGCACTGTAATTACACTGCAAACCTCGGATGAATACACACACACAAGCACAGCAGAAGCTGCCCAAGCGTGTGCATGACGCCCACTTTGAAAGCGGAGAAAAATGTGAGGCTCTCGTTATGAAAAGTACCGTTATACCAGATGCGCTGGACCGAGCAGGCCAGATCAAACAATCCAAACCACACAGCAAGAACCCACGCACACACACACCTCACTCAGTAATACACTACCCCAAACACAAGGCGAAACCTTCAAAAGGCAACCGACAAACGCCCCACAATCAACACCTCGTACGGGCTTAGTGGTTGCCGGTGGAGCCGTGTAATCACACAGCAATGCTTTTTCTCCAGAAGCACCTCTGAGACTCAATACAGACACAACTGTTAATACAGGCCGATCCACCACAAACACACACACTACTACTCCCTCAGGGATTTCAAGAAAAGTTGCCATCTTAGGACTAATTATATGTTTGCACGCACATTTTTGGTTGTTTTGTACCTTATTGATAGGGATGCCAGAAAAATCTAAGAAAATAATAGGGAAAAGAGACACTATTATACCATTGAAAACCATATTAATTAAAACAGTCTAGCTTAATTATGGTATGTAATGCCCCTTTTCCAATCAATCAATTAGTGATCGATACGTTCCATCCATTTTTACTCATTGCATATCCAATTTTACTCAAAATATGTCACAATAAGCAATAAAATGAATTGTGGACAACATGGATTCAATTTCTATTCTAGTTTGTGCTTCTTTCATTCTTGGATAGGCAGCTCAAAATATCTCCAGTTTAATCCAGTTTTTGACTTTCACCTCTGCTCACTTAAAAGCTCACAATACACCTACTTTCCTAGCCTGACAAGCCAGACCCAGATTAAGATGTTTGGTCTGGAAACTCACCATTGACATGGCTCAATCCGAGGGGCAGGATAAAGGGTTGTCTTTCAAAACTCCCTCTGCACAGCGTGCACGCAATTGGATAGTGCTTCAACCAACCAGAGCAACGAAGGTGAAGCAGAGCTAGTTGACAGATTAAACTTTCGCCGTATCCGGTCGGCAAAACACAGAACACATCTTCCCTTCTTAAAGGTGGGGTGAAACACTTAGTTTCAGTCAATCTTGAGAACCTATAGTAGTATTATTAGTAGTATTGCATCCTTCATATCTTGAAGACCTTCATAAGTCTTTAGTTTTATTATATTTATAAAAGAAATATAGGCTGTACCGAGTCTTTCCGGAAAAAAAAACGAGCACCTTTAAGGCGTATCGTGTGAGCGGAGATAAAGAATGACGAGCGCACAAACGTCCTCAAGCTTGGAGAAAGCCATGGCTATCGATTCTCAGCTAATACATGATCCAGAATCAGATCCGGAGGCTGAAATAAATTGAATAGGAGAAACAGCAACAGCAGGACATCCGTTTCTGTGGTATGTACTGTATTTAGTGACCTGTCAACATTTGTGTGTGTTTACTCGCAGTTTATGAGGACATGATTCGGTTTATGGACTATTGTATGCGACTAAACATTAGTAGCAAGCAAAACGGTTTTGCACGTCAATGCACGAGAACTGTAAATTATAAGTGGTCTAATGAATCTCATTTTCTTTTATCTCACATGGATGGCCGGGTATGTGTTACATGGGGAATACATGGCACCAGGATGCACTATGGGAAGAACATGGGGAATACATGGCACCAGGATGCACTATGGGAAGAAGGCAAGCCGGTGGAGACGGTATGATGTTTTGGGCAATGTCCTGCTGGGAAACATTAGTTCCTGCCATCCATGTGGATGTTACTTGGAAATGAACCACCTATGTAAGCATTGTTGCAGACCATGTACACCCTGTCATGGAAATGGTATTCCCTGGTGGCTGGGGCATCTTTCAGCAGGACAATGTGCCCTGCCACAAAGCAAAAACAGTTCAGGTATGGTTTGAGGAGCACAACAACGAGTTTGAGGTGCTGACTTGGCCTCCAAATTCCCTAGATCTCAATCCAATCGAGCATCTGCTAAACACACAAGTCCGATCCATGGAGGTCCCACCTCACAACAGGACAAAGTATCTGCTGCTAACCTAGTGAGGTACATGCCTTGACAGGTCAGGGCTGCTTTAGCAGCAAAAGGGGGACCAACACAATATTATGAAGTCATAATGTTATGCCTGATCTAGTTTGTAATAATATTTTACATATTTTCATTTTAATGTGGTAAATTTGTTTATCATTTTGTTTTGAGCTTTTGTTTTTCTTAATAGTTTAAAAAAAAAAAATCAGTTTTCAAAATCAGTTTTAGGTTTATTTCTGTTAGTAATTTTAGTACTACAACTTAGCCTTGGCAATTACCCGAAATTAGTTTAACATTTTAATGTAATATTTACAATTTATTTTAGTGTTATTTCAATTAACAAAAATTTAGTTGCCGATAACACTATGGCCGTTTTTACTTCATGGAAACTTAAAATGAAAAGAGTGTCCCTCAGAAACTCCACAGCAGCAAAACCAATCTGATGTCCTATTCATGTCACTGTCGTGAAAGTGAGCCAATTTCCTTAACTTCTGCACAGAGGCCACATTCCTAAGCTCATTAAATCTCACATTTCCAGATGTTAACAGTTTTCAAACTTCCTGATTATTTGAAGCTTGTCCTTCAGGAGTAGCACTGGTTTTCAGCCCAGCAGCTGAAAGGGAGCAAGGATGAGGAGGAGGGTGGTTGGACTCATTCAGGTATGAAAGATGGTTGCCAAACACAACATTAGGGGCTCTGGTGTAGCAGTCCTCATGACTCCCTCATCTAAAAATGCACACTTGTTCTATCTGTGGCCTTTGCGTTAAAGACATCTTGAATTTTACTGGACAAAGTGTTGACAAGTCAGTATGAGTGTTTTCATCATTATAATATAACTGTTGGTTTAGGTCAAGCAATCTGATTGAGTTTGATCTCTCACCTGCAGAGCATCTCAGTCAGTCGAACAAATCCCACATAGGCCAGTTCAAACGCCCCCCTGTGACGAGACTGCAGCAGCTGCTCCCGAAAATACTTCCCCACACCTTCCACCTGAGAGAAAAGAGAGAGAGAGAGAGAGAGAGAGAGAGAGAGAGAGAGAGAGAGAGAGAGAGAGAGAGAGAGAGAGAGAGAGAGAGAGAGAGAGAGAGAGAGAGAGAGAGAGAGAGAGAGAGAGAGAGAGAGAGAGAGAGATTGACTAAATGTGTGAAGACACTCAAAATGAAGTTTGTACAATCAAAGTTTGTACAATCAAAATTATTGTTATGTACATACTTTACAAATATTGTAGATATCAAAAATAAATCTAGATGGACAAAAATGCTTTGTGTGATCCAAAATATATTCTTATGGGTTATATTTGCAGAGGCAGGGGGACCAACTCCGTATTAATGTCTATGTATTTATTTTATTTATTTTTTACATAGAAAAATGTAGTGCAAAGCCATTACAGTGTCTAGGTAATGGTCATGTGTCCCAATACTTTTGCCCATATACATAGTAGTGGCCAAAAAGTGATGTCAAAAAGTGATGCCAAAAAAATTATGTACGTGTTAAATTAAAACTAATGTACGTGTTTCACTCCAATTGTATCATTTGACATGATGCAATGACACAATACCAAATTGTGTTCATACCAATCATTATTACCAACCTATAATTCAATAAATCACCAGGTGGCCGGTATTAGTTATATTATTAGATGTTATTGTGTGGGTTTTAGTGAAAATGGTCAGATGGAAGGAGCTGCCCTCCATAACCAACAAGGATATTGTAGAAATGGCTAAATTTGGTTAATCGTTTATGGATATTGGTCATGTGCAGAATGTGACTCATCACAATGCCCACAAAGACAACTACCATGCAGAATGTAAAGAGCTGTGGCTGGTCAGGGAAGACTAGTGAGCATTTTAACAGGAAGATGAAAATATCACCTTAAAGTGGGACCATCTCAAAACAGCTTTTAAAGGCCTGAATGAGATTGTGAGTAACCGCCTATTTCATTTTAAACTGCAAGCCAACAGCTACAAGAGACTGGATTGAGAGGTTGTGTACCAGTAAAGAAACAATTTATTAGTGTTATCTGCAAAAATCACCTAGCATTTGCCAAAGAACATAAGAACTGGAATGTGGAAGATTGGAGCTGTGTTCTTCAGTCCAACAAGTCAAAACTGAACAACCTAGCTTTGGAAAATGTCATGCATGTTTGTAAGAGTAGTAGTTAAAGGGATAGTTCACTTTGAAATTAAATTTTAATATGTTTTAGCTTACCTCATGGGCATCCGAGATGTAGGAGTATGTGTTTCCCCAGTAGTTTCAATTTTGATCATTTTAGGTCAAATCATTCTTGCCTGTGCCTCACATAATGCAGGTCTATGGTCACCACCTCAAAGAGCATACACAGAGAAGTCCAAATTAAACAATCCCCCATCGTAAGTACACGCTGATGGCCTAAGACACAAAACGAGCGGTTTGTGTGAGAAAACGAACAGTATTTGTATCGTTTTTACCTCTTGTACACCACTACGTCCGACTGATCCGAGGGCGCGCGTGTTTCCTGTTGTGACATTCGCACGTTCTGGCTTTAGTCTGCGCAAGCGTGGAAAACGGCGGAAGTGGTATCACATTCTTGATCAGTGTATTCTGGTTCAAATAAATATGGTTGTGAAAAAAATTCAACGTTGTCTGTTAATATATCGAAATATTCTTTCATTGCGATGTCCTGTGCGTCTAAATATGTTTAGATCTTCACAGTGAAAGGTAACACTTCCCAAATTTCGGTGTAAACAATGAGAGACGTACATGCGCGAGAGATCCACTTCAGGCACTTTCCGCGCTTGCGCAGACTAAAGCCAGAATGCGCGAATGTCACAACAGGAAACACTCACGCGCGCCCTCGGATCAGTCGGACGTAGTTGTGTACAAGAGGTAAAATTGATATAAATACTGTTCGTTTTCTCACACAAACCGCTCGTTTCGTGTCTTAGGCCTTCAGTGTGTACTTACGATGGGGGCTTGTTTAATTTGGACTTCTCTGTGTATGCTCTTTGAGGTGGTGCCCATAGACCTGCATTATGTGAGACACAGACAGGAACGGTTTGACCTAAAATGATCAAAATTGAAACTACTGGGGAAACACATACTCCTACATCTCGGATGCCCCTGAGGTATCCATATCAAAATTGAATTTCAAAGTGAACTATCCCTTTAATGGAGAAGTTCACTTTCAAATTAAAAATTACCCCATGATTTACTCAACCTCAAATTATCCTAGGAGTATATGACTTCCTTCGTTCTGACAAACATAATTGGAGTTATATTAATTATATATTATATCCTGATGCTTCCAAGCTTTATAATGGCAGAGTTCATTGAGTTTGAAGCTCAAAAAAGTGCATCCATCCATCCTAAATGTACTCCAGTCCACACAGCTCCGGGGGCTTAATAAAGTCCTTCTGAAGTGAATCGATGGGGTTTTGTAAGAAAAATATCCATATTTGAAACTTCCACCAGACTGTCTTCCATTTTCTAGATGATAGAAGTAGCGTTTTAAACTACGAGAGATGTTAGACTTTCCGTGTAAGTTGAACACGGAAGAATTTTACTTTATGAAGTTTTAAATATGGATATTTTTCTTACAAAATATCCACCGATTCAGTTCACAAGGCCTTTATTAACCCCCAGGAGCCGTGTGGAATACGTTTGTAAGGGACAGACACTTTTTTTAGTTTCAAACAAATAAACCACGTCATTGCCCTTATAAAGCTTGGTGTCAGGATATTTATTAATATAACTCATGTTCATCAGAAAGAAGAAAGTCATATATACCTAGGATGGCTTGGAGGCAAGTAAATAATCGGGTAATTTTGATTTTAAAGTGAACTACTCCTTTAATGGATTTATAAAGTTTGAAAATTGACAAATACTTGCTGAACACAATATAGCCAAGAATGGAAGATCTGTTTAAAGATCAAATGTGTATTTTCCAGAATGATTATGATCCCAAATACACTGTGAATGCCTTTTTTTTTACACTACAATTAAAATTCAGAAATGAATTCTGAATTGAAGTAGCCCCCTCAATTGAATTCTGCATGGCACACATTCCTGCAAACAAACAAGCTTCGTAAAACAGCTACTGTACTGTACATGTCAGCCTCTGCTCCCAAATCAACAAAACAGCTCCTCCCAAAGGTGGGCAGCGGTTAAGGTGCAGCTGTTTACGTTGTACTCCAAATGCTTCAGCTTTAGTAGGACTTTATTTAACCAGAGACTTCCTGTTTGCAACTTCACCCGCACCCCCCACCACCAAACTTTGCTCACGCTCCACGTACACAGAGAAATTTCCCAACACAACCAGCTAATTACTGTCAGGGTCAGTGACCGAAATAGCAGCTTTCCTGCATGTCTAGCACTAAGAGGGGTTAATGCAAGTCTAATGCGGTGGTTTGCTGGTTGTTTTGATTCCATTAACTCAAATTCTGGTTAAATAGCTATTGAGAAAGAAAAAAAATACATTAAAATGCGATGGTGTGATCAGCAAACAATCACAGACTGGATGCAAAGTGCTACTAAAAATTGTCTTTTCTTTTGCCAAATAACTGCAATACACATAATGCACTGGCAATGCTGCCATTAAAAGGCAACTTTCTCCAGTCTGCTATTATATATATATATATATATATATATATATATATATATATATATATATATATATATATATATATATATATATATATATATATATATATATATATATAAATATCCAATACATTTCATTCCACTTCATGATTGTGTCCCATTTGTTGTTGATTCTTCACAAAAAATTACAGTTTTATATTTTTATGTTTAAAGCCTGAAATGTGGCAAAAGGTTGCAAAGTTCAAGGGGGCCGAATACTTACGCAAGGCACTGTATAAGTTAAAACGACCTATGATGTTTTTGCATGCTTTCAGAGTACATCACAGTCACTGTGTAACGTTACATTGTGACTAACGTTATATAAACATGCAATATCGTTGACAAAAAAAGAAAAGTCTAAAATGTAGACTGGATGACACTAAGCAGAACGTGTCAAATAGAGATTGCTAAAATGCGGCTTACTTGTTTATTGGTGTTTTCAGATCATCCGCGCACGAGAGCTCGTGTGCATATGGTTGCCAGATTGGACATGTTTAGGTTAAACACTGGATAGTCTACGAGCCGTTTTACTGAACTGCTGCGAGCTGCTGAAATAAGCCAATCAGAGCAGAGCTCAATATTAATATTCATGACCCTTCCAAATAAGGCAAAAACAGAGCATTACATCCTAGGGACAATTTTTAGGGTTGTAAATGGACCTATAGAACTGTATCTGGACAAATTGTGCCCTTAAATAAGCCAAATAATCTCAATGTAGATATCAG
The DNA here is from genome assembly GCF_024679245.1 of Pseudorasbora parva. Lineage (NCBI taxonomy): Eukaryota > Metazoa > Chordata > Actinopteri > Cypriniformes > Gobionidae > Pseudorasbora > Pseudorasbora parva. The sequence goes on along the minus strand of NC_090188.1, from coordinate 34,159,979 downwards.
AGAACAATTTAACATGTTGTTTCAAATCATTCTAGGGCGCCTTCAAAAATTAAATCTCAATTCAAGAAAATATGTATAAGTTATTATAATAATAATAATAATAATAATAAATTTTATTTATAATGCACTTTATATTAAACAAAATCTCAAAGTGCTACAGAATTTAAAAACAAAAACAAAACAATCAACAACAATAAATAAATAAAACCGAAAAATAAAATAAAATAAATTAAACAAGTAGCAAGTCAATTAAAAGTCAATTAAAAGCTCTGCTAAAAAGGTGGGTTTTAAGACCACGCTTAAAAGTATCTATAGTCTGTGGAGTCCGCAGGTGGTCAGGGAGAGCATTCCACAGACTGGGGGCTGCAGAGCAGAAGGCCCGATCCCCCATAGTACGGAGATTGGCTGTGGGAGTTTTGAGGCGATACAGCGAAACAGAGCGGAGGTTACGAGTGGCTGTTTGTGTGGTGAGGAGTTCCTTGAGATAGGAGGGAGCATCACCATGGATGCACTGGTGGGTAAGGAGAGAGATCTTGTACTCGATCCTGAACGACACAGGAAGCCAGTGGAGTGATTTTAGAATGGGGGTGATATGGTCGTATTTGCGCACCCTCATGAGGATCCTAGCAGCGCTGTTCTGAATACACTGCAGCCTCTGGAGATTTTTGCTAGGGATGCCAATAAGGAGCGCATTGCAGTAGTCCAGCCTGGAGGAGATAAAGGCATGGACAAGCTTCTCCGCATCAGCCAGTGATAGAATGGGATGAAGTTTGGCAATGTTTCTGAGGTGGAAGAAGGAGGTCTTACACAGGTGTTTGATGTGCGCTTCAAAAGTAAGCTGTGATTCCATTCTGACCCCCAGATTCGTGACTGAAGTGGAAAGAGGAATGACCTGATCAGAGAAAGCAATGCTGGTGATAACGGACTTCTGGACCTGAAGTGGAGTGCCGACTAGGATAGCTTCAGTTTTGGAGCTGTTTAGCTGCAGAAAGTTTTGCTTCATCCACGCCTTTATCTCATCCAGGCAAGTGATCAAAGTGGAAGGTGTGAGGTCAGCAGAGGGAGATGAACTTGTCCTAAAGTAAAGTTGAGTGTCATCAGCATAGCAGTGAAAAGAAATCCCATGCCGGTTGATGAGACGGCCAAGGGGGAGCATGTAGAGTATGAACAGGGTGGGTCCGAGCACAGAGCCTTGAGGGACACCGCAGGTGACATTGTGTGACAGGGATGTAGCTTCTCCTAACGCAACATATTCAGTTCTCCCAGTGAGATAAGAAGAAAACCAGTTGTGGACCGAGTCAGAGAGACCAATGGTGGAATGTAAACGGTGAAGGAGGATGTTATGGTCAACTGTATCGAAAGCTGCAGTTAAGTCCAGGAGGATGAGAAGGGATGGGGAACCAGCATCTGCCGCCATCAAAAGATCGTTTGTGACCCTGACCAAGGCTGTTTCTGTGCTGTGTCCTGAGCGGAAACCAGACTGAAATTTCTCATAAAGATGGTTATGCTCCAAATGGACCTGAAGCTGTGCAGCAACAACTTTTTCCAGCACCTTAGAGAGGTATGGGAGGTTGGAGATGGGCCTGTAGTTGTCATTAACATCTGGGTCTAAAGTAGGTTTTTTCAGAAGTGGTCTGATGATAGCAGTTTTAAGAGATGAAGGAACATGGCCAGCCTGGAAGGAATTATTAATAATCTTGGTAATGAATGGACTTAAGACACTGAGGTTAGATTTTACCAAGGCTGTAGGAAAAGGATCCAGTGCACAGGTGGATGGTTTCATTTTTCTGATGATGTCCTCAACCTCGAGCTGTGTGATGATGGAGAAGCAGCAGAGATGTTGGAAGGTCCCTGGCTGTGGATCAACAGACGGGACAGGCAGAGCGGAGGTGCTAGATAGGAGCAAGTGGATGTTGTCTACTTTGTTCCTAAAAAAGGTCATGAACTTATTGCACCTCTCTTCTGTGGCTTCTGAAAATGAGTTTGCGGTTTGAGGATGAGATTAATAGTGGAGAAAAGCTTCTTGGAGTTTCCAGGGTTATTGTTGATGATGCTAGAGTAGAACTGTGACTGAGCATCTCTTAAACACCTTGCGTAGGCCTTCTGATGATCTCTATAGGCTTGCCTATGAACAGTGAGTCCTGAGAGCTTGAGACGCCTCTCAAGTACGCGCCCAACCGTCTTCATCTTCCGCAGTTCGCTGGTGTACCAGGGTGCTGAGCGCGAGAAGGTGACCATTCTAGTTATGACAGGTGCGTGAAGATCTAGAAGGCTGCTCAGAGACTTGTTGTAGAAGTCAACCGACTCAGAGACTGAGGAGAGATCAACAGAGGAGAATTGCTGAAGGTCTGTAGTTAAAGAGTCTTGGTTAATCTTTTTCAGGTTCCTGAAGCAAATTTGACGGGAATCTTTGGTAAGGGAAGAGGGGCGTGGCAGCTCCAATGAGATGGCCTGGTGGTCAGACACACCCAGATCATACACCAAGAGGTTTCTAATATGAGGAGAGTTGGAAATGACCAAGTCCAGAGTGTGCCCCCTAGAATGAGTGGGTCCATCCACATGCTGTTGGAGATTGAGGCAGTCCAATAATTGCAGAAACTCAGCTGCCAGGTGGCAGGAGGGGGTATCTACATGAATATTAAAATCTCCTAATATTAAAATGTTGGCAGAAGTAGAGCAGAGTGTTGTGAGAAAGTCATGCATCTCAGAGATAAAAACTGAATTTGTTTTTGGGGGCCGATAAATGAGCAGTATTGTCAACGAAAAAGGGGGTTTACATTTAAAAGCAAGGTATTCAAATGATGACACTGTGGGCAGAGGGAGAAAAGACAGCTCCAATGATTGTCTATGAATTACAGCTAAGCCACCACCACGACCAGTGTAGCGGGCTTTCTCCAAATAGCTGTAACCAGGAGGACAGGCATCATTAAGTGCTGCGTAAACTGCAGGCTGATGCCATGTTTCCATTAAGCACATAAGGTCTAATCTCTTATCAATGATGTGGTCTTGGATGAAAGATGACTTATTTGTGAGGGATTGTGCATTAAAAAGTTCTATTTTGAGCGTTGATGGGGTGGTGAATCTCGTTATTGGCCGTAAAACACTAAAATCCACTCCACGTTTTCTGTCATGCGCTGTGCTAAAAGATCTCGCGGTGTTTCCCGTGCAATCCAGTTTAGATTGGTGAGATCTCGCGGTGATTCCCGTGTTTCCCGTGTTGCCAAAACGGAGAGCAAAACTGTTGTGATGACGCGGCAGATGTGCGACGGAGGTCCAGATGGATGGTATGGCTGATGCAGAGTTTTCAGGCTGATGATAAACTAGCCCGCGACGAGAGCCTCTATGGATGTAACGCCGTCTGTGCAGAAGTCCAAGTTCCTTAATGACCGCGATGCACGCCGGAAATGTGCGGTCGTTGAAATTTAGCAGTTGTGGGATGGAATATTTAAGCTTCATGACGGCCGCTGGAAGGTTTTGACTAGCGCTATGCATATTATGTCACCTTAGTCTTGTCTGAATTTGATAGTTCGTCTTTGGTATAAAGACACTTGCTGCAAACATTTCTTTGTGGAAGTTTCACTTAAATTTCAAGTGAGTGAGATAAAATATTTCAACTCAAAACTTTTTGTACAATTATTTCCCAGACGTAGTTTTGGTATTGAGGTCAAAGTCTACTTTCCTTGTGTTCGTTATACAACAGTGGGTGGTCATGAAAACGACTCTGAAGATTTGAAGTGTTTACTCCTATTGCAGCAACTTTATTTTTATTTATTGTTCTGCAGACAGGGTGACCATACCTGATTAACTCTCAGGACTTTTCTAAAAGCCAAAATATTACCACACCTCAGATTTAGTCGTTTTAGAAGGCTCTAAAATCTCCCGGTGCTGTCACTGCCTTCTGCAATTCAAAAAACAACCTTGCGCCAGACTGATGCTGTCATGACAGTATTTACCACGTTTTCAAAATCATGATAAAAATCAAACTAACAGTTTTAATTCAAATTAATTTTTAAATGATATTACTAAACCGTCAGTCCATTTTACTGTGGTTTAAAGGGGGGGGGGGGGGGTGAAATGCTGTTTCATGCATACTGAGCTTTTTACACTGTTAAAGACTTGGATTTCCATCCTAAACATAGACAAAGTTTCAAAAACTAATGTTAGACATTTGATGGAGTATTTCTGTGTCAAAAATACTCCTTCCGGTTTCTCACAAGTTTCGGAGAGTTTTTTTTGAGTATGGGTTGGCTTGACATCGATAGAGCTGAAGGTCCTTGTATGGGCCGCACGGGCTCTTCTCCCGGTAGGGTGCGCGCATGCGCACGCCCATAAACACTCGCTCAGGTGCAGATCCAGTCGTCCGTGAACACTTATGTCGTTATAGTCCGCGCCGCGCTCCACTTTATTCCTATGGGTGACGTCGAGCGACTTCAACGCTTCAGCACAGCATTCCGGGAAGGCAGCGCTGCATTTGAACCGATTTGAACGCAGAAATGATGGGAAGCTTCACAACATCGCTTCAGTCGTGTCGCAAAGTGGATTTCCACAGTCAGTGCTGTCACAGGACTTCACGAAATCATACCAAAGAAGTGTGTTTTTGACAGAGTGGTCCCAGCGATAAAGGTTCGGTCGGTTTTTTTCCGGAAAGCCTCTGTACAGCCTATATTTCTTTTATAAATATAAAAAAACTAAAGACTTTTCGGAAATATGAAGGATGCAATACTACTCTATAGGTACTCAAGATTGACATGAGATTGTCTGAAACTGAGTGTTTCACCCCCCCTTTAATGTGAAACCAGTAATCGTTCCATCCCTACTATTGAATTGCCAGGATTAAAATTGTGCCTTAGTCACTATCAGCTCTCGAAACAGTTCAAGCTAATGCAGCCAACTTTAAACAGAGTATAGTACTTATGACCTCCACTGGATTATCCAAATTAGTCACAGCCCTCTCCAGTCCAGGATAGAGAGGCCTCATATTAACCAAAACCATGGGCAAGCCAGACAACTTCAACTTCCTTAGTTTTATATTAGCCCATATATTGAATCAAATTGTGTTGCAATATTTTCCTGTTTAACACTGTGAAACTGCTTTGAAACAATCATCATTGTAAAAGCGATATAAAAAAGGTGACTTGACTTAGCCCATATATCCAAACTAAACATGCAAGAAGAAATTGAGACAAAAATGTCCTTTAATTTCACATCAAAGTTCTTAAAGGTAATCAACGCAATAGAAACTGGCAGATTTGACCGTACAGAGCATTTGATGGTTAAATGACCGGAGAACGACTTCTTTGGGTACCACAATGATGGAGAAAACGATCCCCTACTGAGAAGCAGTTTACTCTTAACTCAAGGAATTATACACCATCAAGATGTGACTAACTGCTTACAGTTGCCATGGTGGCTCCACAGTCTGAAAACATGTGCTGCGTTTCCACAGCGACGGAGGCCATAACAGGATGCAGGACACACACTTTGGGAAACAGAACCTTCACTATCATAAACACTCGCTCGGTCCGAACCCTCTGAAGAAATGTGGTCTGGAAAAAGATGTTGTATGAGGCATAAACACAAACCGCAAACACAAGCCATGTGGACCCCGGCAGCATCATTAGATCATCCTTTACATAACAGGCGAATATGCCATGGTAACCACACCAGTGACATCACTGAATAACTCTACTCCATCTGTTAAAGTACTGAAGTCATTTTAGCAGGACAGAGCAGTGAAAATAACAATCGTACTGACACATAAACGTGTTCACAGAAGGCCGCTGGCTGAGAAACAAATTCCCACTCTGATCAACCTTCGCACAGATATCAAGTAACAGCTCTAATGATATATTGCTTCATTTTTTGTAAGTGCAAAAGATGTTGCAAAGACTGTTCCCTCCCTTGCTAATTTCTGGATTTGGAAACTACAGCGACCTATCAAGAAAACAAAGTGGGAACATTTGATCAAGCTGTCTGGCCTTGGCCGAAGTTATACTCTCAGCTTAAGACATCAAAAACTAATTGAAGAGTTTAAAACTTCTGCCTGCTCTGCACAGAATGTGCTACAAAAGAACCTTAAAATCAGCAAATGCTGTAGAGCTCCGAAAACGACAAAAAGGACTATAATTTATAATACAATGTGTCCAATATTTTCTAAAGTCATATAACAGTTTTGTGTGAGGAACAGACTGATGATAATATCCTCCACTATACTTCTAAATCTCATGCAATTCTGTATTTTCACTTCACCAGTTAGAAGATACGCTAAATCTCCAAAATTAAACCAGTGCAACTTCTATACATATATAAAGAATAATTATAAAGACGGGCCATTGAATTATTCAGAGAAAGAGAGAGAGAGAGAGAGAGAGAGAGAGAGAGAGAGAGAGAGAGAGAGAGAGAGAGAGAGAGAGAGAGAGAGAGAGAGAGAGAGAGAGAGAGAGAGAGAGAGAGAGAGAGAGAGAGAGAGAGAGAGAGAGAGAGAGAGAGAGAGAGAGAGAGAGAGAGAGAGAGAGAGAGAGAGAGACTGCCTCAAGTTCTTTATCTGCCTCAAGAACAGTGCAATTTTTACCTTGCTAGTAAGAGCACTGACAACCTATTTCTGTGCGAGTGTGTGGGGCCAATGCCGTATACGGGTTTGCGTGAGAGATAAAGCGGGAGAAATAGTATGTGCTTACCGTACATACATTTTTATTTAAAAACACATGGAAACAATTAGTCATTTTAATCCCATTGTTGTCCATATTTATTTGCTTTGTCAGTGTCAAAGTAGGTTTTGGTTCTTTTGCTGTTGTAAGCTGCAGGGACCTTTGTAATAACTGAAATCAGTTGGCGAAGTGATGTGGACATGTAATGCGGTCAAGACCTGCTTGGGACTACTTAAGCTGTGATTTTTCCTAAAAATAATTGCACACCTTAGAACGCTCAGATTCAAGCATTCATGATCAGATTCAAGCAGTCAACAGCCCTGTAGTATAAATCTGAATACACACAAGGGAAAGAGATGGAATGCAAATAATGACTAGTACTGTTCCAGATACTATGCCCACACACCCTTCTGATTGGCTATAATTTTTTTATTGATTTTGTCACGTCTCATGGTAGTGTCACATCTGATGTGGAGAGACAAACTGCAGCTCCATCCTTCGAAGGCCACACCTTTGAAAGACATGAAGGTCAGAACAAACGTTGGTAAATTGGAGGGTCTAGCCTACAGAGGATTGTTCTTGTCGTCTAACAAATGTGACAGCTGCCATTGATGAGCGGCAGTAACATTTGTATTGGACAAATAAAACAAATGAAGTTTAAAAATGAATACATTTTTGATAAACATGCATTAAACATGAAAATGCCACTAGATAGCTGTGCTGAAAAATGCAACATTTAAATGATACCAGTTAATGATTTAACTCTAAAATCCTACATGTAAATGAACTGAAATTCAGAGAAAAAACCTCAAATAGGTGATTCAAAAAAAAAATACAAAAATATTATAGAGAGAAAATAAAATAAAAATTGCCCAACAAAAAGGATTCGAACTTATATAAACCTTTCATTATAGTGTTTTATAATATCACTTGTTTGTCAAAGAAACCAGCAGCCATATAGGTTTGGATAAACACGAAGTAGAGTAAATGTCTTTTTGGGCAATCTATTTGCTTAAGGTCAGTAGGTTATGACCAGGCACATTTGAGAAAGGGAATTTTCACTTTACGCCTCAGGCTATTTTTTGCTTGGTTCAATGTAGAGTGAATGTACACAGACACAGTTCATATTGTACTCAAAGTACTCAAGGCTTAAAGTCAGGGAGGTTTTGAACATATGCCAGGATGAAGGAAACGTTCAGGTTTATTTATCGTATTGGCACATTGGACTAAGATGGTGCCAGAACAACCGCTGCAAGAGTCTCAGGTGTAAAAACCTTGTGAATGAGTCCTGTGTGAAGTGGTTCAGCTCTTCAGGGAAAAAGGAAGCTATTTGAAAAGAATGCAGGATAGGAAAGGTAGTCGGCCCATTAAACAGCAGGCTGGTCTCAAATGAAAGCACTATGCTAAGAGGGCACATGCTAATTGAAGCTGGGCACAGCAGGAGACAACATATACATTCACATGGTTTAAACTACTGCCGATGGAAAATAACTGCCCTGCTAAACCCAGGCAGCTGGCACGGTTCATGTTGAATTAGAGTACAGCACTGCTCCAAACCCTAGTAAGCTGCATACCTAACCTCCATCTCAAAACATCATAAGCAAACTTCTGTCTTGAACCATAGGGAGCAAAATTAGGCTTCGTTCTAACATACCTCATTTCAGCCAAATATGAAAGCAGCATTGCACGTTTCTCTCAAAATTCAGGCAATCCCAGAATGCACTGCGACAAGTGAAACTAATTATCCAATATGAAACAGCTCTATATACTTAAAGGAGAAAACTACTAAAGGGTTATATCTGAATAAAAGCCTACATTAAATCTGTTCATCATAAAGTGATTGTGTCTCCAGACATGTGAGTAGACAAAGGGCCCCATGTATTCTCCACCCATGCATTCAATTTAAAAAAAAAAACAATTCATATGGATTTGTTTTGCAATATCTTGACAATTTTTTTGAAGCATTAAAAATGTAGTTGCGTGGAATGTCAATTGTAATCTTTCAGATTACATTAAAAGGTGCCATAGAATGAAGCTTCCACGCATTGAAAACAGCTCAAAAAACATACAGCCAGTTTGTTGTATTGTTTGAAAATGAGTCATTCGGTGACCTGTTTCAATTTTCTAGCTATTTATTTGAATATGACTAATACTGAGCAACAAACGGAGTTCTCCCTCTTCCTAGCCAGTTCTGTACACAGACAGCGAAGTGGCTAATGAAGGTGCTTTCGGATGCCAGATTTCAGTCATTTAAATCCCTCAATAGGAGCTTTTCCGTTAAAAGAACATCCAATGTTTTACTTAAACTTTGCAATACATATATTATATATTTACATATTTAAATATGTATTGTTTTTCCCTGTATGTATGTATGTATGTGTATATATGTGTGTGTATATATATACATATATATATATACATATACATATATACATATACACATATACATATACATATACATATACATATACATATACATATACATATACATATACATATATATGTGTGTGTGTGTGATTATTTCCTCACAATCAAGCGAAGATTTTCCATATGGGAGAGGATTCAACCATAGACAGAAGCCTAATTCTAGGAGTCTTTGAGTCTAAACTGAAAATGCGTTTGACATTTTCTTTTTAATGGGCAACAGGCCTCGCTTTATGGCAAATTAAGTTGTATTCACCGTGATTACATTTCCTGACGCCTATTCAGGGGCTGTTCGCTAGTCTGTATTAGCTATTACCATGAAGTCTCATCTCTCTGCCCTGAGCTCAAAAAGATCAACTTACTGGTAAAAATCTCCAAACTTCAGTATGAGGTACAGTTCTCCATTATATCTCACACGCTTATGTAACCGAGATCTTGGCTTCAGGGAGAGCCCTGTGGCTTCTATTATAACAATCTGAGTGATGAGAGTGTGTATACATGTCACACAGTGAATACTAGATGAGTGTCTGTGTCTGACCTGGTCCGCCGTGATGACTCCTCTGCTGTCTGGTTGTGTGAGAGGACAGTACAGGGTCATGCTCTGACACAGATGACCCAGTAACATGGACACCTCTTTCATGGTCCTCCAGCAACACACCAACACCATCTGAGCAGTGACTCTATAGGCTTCTCCATCAATGCCACCTAGACAACAAATAAACATACATTACAAACAAATAAGCACTCTGAAAACACTAATCAAATGTCGGCCTCTCATGGACAGGAAATGTATTACAGTAAACACCAACCCTTCATTTGAATTAAATAATGGTTTAAAAGTATGATGCCGTTTAAAATATCAAATGAATGGATTTATGCCATGCCTCCAGTGTTACAGATTTGTTGTTTATGAACGGTGTTCTCTGGCTCTTTCTGCTCGCTGTTATGGCTGGTCTCATTGGGGTCCAGTTCTCTGGCACTTTTGAAAAAGTCATTTGTGTCACGAGGTTGAATTTCCTGCAGGATTTTCTGTAGGTCAGCAGAGGTCTCTGTGGAGAGAGAAAAATATGCTATGTAATAATAAGACCTGGAGCAACAAAATATGCATCACAGAATCAGGAAAGTGTCAAATTAATGAAGGTCATTGTCAAAGAAAAACAAGTATAATCCAACATTTGCAGTTTTCAAAATTACTGGCTGATTTTGGGAACAGAATGAATAAAACTCCACTCTGGATCGATACCTAGTATTCAAACTACATATGCCATAATTTATTTTTAACCGTAGTTAAAGAGTAGTATAATTGATTTATACATGTCTGACAGTACAGTCAGCTAAAGCGTGATGGAGAAAATGGTGGATAACAACAATGCTTCTCAGCACAGCCATTTGATTGGCTATTTGGGCTCAGTCATAAGGTTAGTTAATCTTAATAAAGCGATATATAGCTTGGTAAAATTATTAAATCAAAGGCTGCAGTTCAATTACCTATAGAGCATGTTGAACTGCAGAGTGAATATATATTTTACAAAAAAGCATAATTACATTGTGTGTAGTGTGTAATATAGCTGTTTGTGAATGTAAAATTTCTGCAAAGTTTCAAAGATCAAAAGGCACGATAAATATCATTATGGTCTCCCCAAAGAAAGAACAGATTCTGAACTGTCTGAAATGAGTCATCAGCAATTGTGGTCTTAATTCCTGGGGGTGCATACTGTATAAGGGGTTTTGGCTGACAAAATAAAATGACAAATTAAATTTCTCCACAAATTAAAGAGCATATTGCTGGTTAGAGACTCCAGTGAGTCAGTGTATAGGAAAATAATGTAGGACCTAGAATTTCTTTAAAATATACTTGTAAATACGCTAATAAGGCTTTTTGAGTCGTTTTTGTGAGAAAATTTTACTTCCGCATCTAAAAATGCGCAAACCGGAAGTGACATAACGAAAGGTGTGCCGTGACTTTCAACCATAGGAAAACAATGGATCGCAATGGCAGTTCGGACGCTGAAGAAATTATAAATGTTTATTAATACTCATTTGGCAGACCACAGCCATGCAATTATGACACAATAAGGGACAGGCCAGGATTAGACAGAACAACGATCAGAAGAGAGGATTTGAGTTGTTGTGTGAGGAGAAACAGTGGAAAACAGAGCAGGTGAGAGAGTCGGCTGATAACATTATAAGCTAACACTGTGCTCAGATTACAATACTTTACAGATAATTATGTATCAGGCAATCGCAAAGCTGCTATTGGTCATCTAGGAGTATTTATACCAATAACAGAAACTAATAATAAGTTAAGACCATCTGGCTTAAGTCACACTCGCCGTCCACATTAGACGTTAAAGCCGGGCGCGGGGCGTAACGTTACCCGGTGCTGATTTGCTGACATGAGCTCGCAGACGATGTTTTTCCCTCGCATGGACATTGTGGATCCTCAGTCGTGGCTCGCAGCATGTGAGGAAAAACACGACGAGCCGAGCACGTTTCTCACACCTTGATTGATTTTCTCACACCTTGGCTTGATTTTCCCCAGCATGGCTGTCCCCTATTGCCAAATCATGCACAACAATGTCACAGGCTAGATCTATGAGTATTATTATGCTATAGCTCAGTTGCTGCAACCATTACAGTGCCTTTTTACACACACACACACACACACACACACACGCACGTGCGCTCTCACTCCCTCTCTGGTTGTTTCTGTTGAAAAGGCTGCTGTTCTCTGCTTTTCAACAAATCATTTGCACACAAGTTATGTTTTCTATCTAAAGCTAGCAGCAACATCGAGTCTCTGTTTTGAGTCTCTAGTCTCTGTTTAACGCAACTGTTTAAGTTACGGTGCTCAGTTCAGTTCGCCCGCTAAGGCCGGTTCGCCCGCCTCAGTTACGGTGCTCAGTTCACGCGGTTTCTCCGAGCTGATCGTCTGACCGATCCGCGACCGGCCGTCACACTCCGCCGCGGCCCAGCCACAGACAGTATAACGTGTTATTGTGATCCTTTATTCACTCATTCTGTGTTATGGGTTTATTTTGTGCCGATTCACCGTCGATAGTGTGAGGATGTATGACATTTTGAGTATGTATTTGAGTGAACGATGTATACGCTTGAATAAAATATACATTATCAGCACATAATTCCTGACTTTTTTTTTTTAAAGTGTGAGACTATGCATTTGTGTTTATGTAGCCTACATACTTTGTATTAATCAATGTTGAAATTGATTAATGCGAAAACAATAACCAAGAAGCATTGCGTGTGAGTGTTTAATCATTTGATTTTATCCTTTAACTACATGAGTATTGCAATGTTAAACTTCATCATATCGCTGATAATCCGCGGTGTAAAGTGAACACACATATACACACACACACACCACCGCGTGTGTCAAAGCAGATGCAGAAGTGAAGTACTGTCTCTTCACCTGCACAAAACGCCACAATGCAGCTTTTCTAACTTGTTTTTTTTTTAGGAAACCTGTGGACTCAATGTCCTGACAGGCTGGACACAATAATTTTCCATGACAATGATAAATTTAAATAGAAAAACTACCGAAAATACACTGATTACTACAGAATACCAACCTATTCTGCACTGAGCCAATGCAGAGCTTGGCAGACGACTCCCTGTCGTGACGTAATATGACGCGATGTTGAAAAAAACAGCGGTTTTACAAACAGCCAACGAAACGGCCACTTTATCTGCTAAATTTGTGCTCTTATGTCTTTTAAAAACATTTTAAATCCTGCATTACCTTTTCATATGGCATTTTCATACAAGGTTATGTGTTTATCTCAAAAAAATAAATGAAAAGTACCTTTAAAGAGCATATTGCAGGTTAAAATTTTTTTATTTCATTTAATTTCATTTATTTCATTTAACTTGATATACAAATCAACATAATATTTTATAAAATAAGCCTTTTTGCATTCATACAATTGATATGTTGTAATGTTGCTGGACAACTGTATTCTAAATTCTGCATTGTGGACAACAACGCCAATTAAAGGTGCACTATGTAGTATTTTTGCAGTAAAATATCCAAAAACCACTAGGCCGGTGTTATATATTTTGTTCAGTTGAGTACCTACAATATCCCAGAAGTTTCCAACTATTTGTAAATTGTGAGAAAATTGCTATTTTAACTAAGGACAGGGACGTTTCAGCATAGCGTTTGAGGAATTCGCCTGTCAACTGCGTCATATCTGCGCTACCCTCGGTTTCGGCTTTTATTTGGCAGGAGCGCTTTACTCTTAGCAGTGTGAACAAGTGAATGCACGGAGTAACGTCATAACATCATTTTAAACACACTTAAATGTATCTAATAGGATAAACAGAGCTGCATTACCTCAAAATCATAACCGGAAGAGCGGATCAGTGCGAGTGCCCGGCGACTGTGTCCCGTCCAGTCATAATAAAAGTCCTGGTATTCGCGAGGCGGGTATTTGTTTAACAATCGCTCCAGCAGCTGTGATCAGGTCCACAACACTCGGTCCTGCTCTGCTTTACACTACAGTAACGTTAACCACATGCATGAACGTGATTTCTGCCTGAGTCCTATTTTCCACCGGCTGTGATGTGAAGTCCACATCTCCCAAGATGCTGCGCTCACACTTTGCGTCATCAAACTACACATTTGTTTTGAATAGGTGCCCTCCAGTCGCCTATTCAACGGAAAGTTGCATAGTGCACCTTTAAGATCGACTTCATCGCCTCGACACATCCTGCAGATGAGGCTACCTTGTACAAATCAAAGGGACTACATATGCATAACTTGACCTAGTAGTGGCTGGTTAGGACTCAGCTAGGACAGTGTTAGATGCATTTACCAGACTCTGTATCCATGGGAATGAGGCCCTCAGGGGAAGAGCTCTGAACCACAGGTGACACAACATCAGACATCCTGTAGCACAGGCCTATAAGCTCTGACACAACAGCCCTCCATTGAGACAGCAGTACAAGGGATCTAAATGCACAGAAATATATAAACCCCACATTCACCAGTAAAAAGAATGCCAAGACCTCTAAGCAGATGATTAAAGGTTAAGTATGTGTGAAATTACCCAGTGTTGAGCTGTTGGAGTACTGCAGATATGCAGTGAACTCTGCCATATAAAGGACAGGAAGCAGCAGCCTGTAGAAGAGACGACTCAGCCTTCAAAATCTCTTCTTTCAGACAAATCATCAGCCACTGCACCACTGAAACATCACAAACACAAAAGTCTCATTGTTCATTTTCACTGCATGAAAACTCAACACAATTTATTTGAAAGAGTGCAACTTTGTTTTCTACAAATAAACATGCATGCTATTAGCACATGAAGAGGTGTTTTAGCTGTGATGCTCCAATTTCCTGTTCAAGTTATGTGGGGTGGTGTGTGTGAGAAGGGGGGTGTTATGCTCCGATTTCTATTGCCCTGGGCACGAGCCTAGCAAGACAATTGCAGTAATAGTTTAGTAATACATCCCTGTCTAGTATACCTCAGACCTGCAAACTCAGAAGAGATGAAAACGTGACATGTTTACAAAATATATTGTAGCTGAGGGATCTGGGGGAATATTTTTGTGATTTTAACATGTAGACAAAGAACTATGGTCAAAAAAAATATAAAAGAGAAAAGACAAAATTAGCTTCCAGAAGAAAAAAATAAACATTTATTGACTAGGGCTGGGCCTTGACATAAGTTTCACAATTGGATTGGATTTCGATTCACAAGCTTGCAATTCGATTAACTTCAAATCAATATTGATTACTTGGAGTCTATCAAGAACAGTATAACGAATTGGTTATACTGGCTAACTTCATCAAACAAACAAAAAAACGAATGCTGTAAACTATATAGGGAACCCTGGTTGCTACTTCATTATAAAATTAAAAGTTAAAATTAATTGACTTGTAGACATTTAGATTACAAGGAAGTTTTAATAATAACGATATAATACAATTTTAAATGACAATTATGTTTTTTTTAAACATACACACTGAAATGGTGGCAGTCATAAAATGGATTTATTAAAACATAGATTAATTGAAGAACGGGTAAAAATAGAATGAATATGCAATATGGAGCTTTTCACGTTTTTTTGTTTTGTTTTGTTTTGGAAAATTGAATGGCCATTCTGAGGTAAACGTGACGTTGTATGACAAGGTGTTTTTCCACAGTAGAAACACTGATTGAGCGATTACATGATACTAATTTTGGGAAGTTGTACTGTATCTTTCATCATACCTTCTGATGTTCATTCATGTTTATTTCATGTTGTAACTAGTTATGCGGAAGAGGAGACGGGTTCACTGAGGCAGTACAGCGATCTGTCACACCACCAAAGATTGCAGCAGAAAGAGAGATGTTTATGGTCTCACTCAATTCTATCTGAAATTAGCCTATTTTTGATATTTGTGAAGTTAATTGTGCTTGAAATTTCACAAATTCACAATTTTTATGATCAAAATTGAAAAAAAAATATTACCTTTATTTATTAGCGCTTTTTACAAGGCCCATTGTTTCAAAGCAGCTTCACAGTGGGCACGTTTACATGCACGTTCTTGCCGATTATGCCTAATAAGCTAACGATGAACATGGTCATGTAAACGCGGTAACCGCGGTTTTCTTTTATCGGAGTAAGGTCGTAAACGGTGTAAGCATAAACCGATCAGAACAGGTATTTTTTTGCCTCTTAGCCCAATTTCGCGCAGCATGTAAACGCATTAACCTGCTTGCTGTCGGCTTATTGAAGTGTGCGTGATAGGTGACAAAAACGCAAACTTAGAGCAGATTTAAATGCATCCAGCAAGTGTTTTTTTGAATGAAATAAGGACATGCATAACAAACAGACTCTTTTAAGACCCAGAAAATTGTAAGTGTTTTCATCTCATGCGGCAGAAGTTGAAGAGGTTCAGTCAAAACGCTGCATCTGTAACTGCGGAATAATATGAGCCGTAAATCTCCCACTGACCTGCTTTATTTAACATCACAACTGATGTACCCTAACATAACATACCCTAAAACTTTGAGTCAGAAACGAAAATTATTATTTTTTACGTCACTACATAAATAAACCGGTTTATTAATAAAGTAAAAATTTACTTACGTTCTCAGTTTACTGGTTTGCACGTAAACGGAGAAAACTGCTTATTTCAATAAGCTGATATTTGTAGTTATCAGCTTATTGGTGTGCATGTAAACACGCTCAGTGTTAAGAGGAAGATAATGCAACAGAACTTGATTCAGCTATACAGTCGTTCTGGTGAAAATGGTGATGTTATCGAGCTAATTTCAATTATCATATAGTGTCAATGCGGGCAGATTGGTAATCTAGCTGGAATGTAGGCATCTCAACTGAGCAAGCTAAAAGCTAAAGGCAATAGTGGCAAGGAACCAAAACACCATCAGGGCCAGAATGGAGAAAAAAACCTTGGGAGAAACCAGCCTCAGTATGGGTGCCAGTTCTCCTTTGGCCGACAAACAAACAGTGTATGATTATAAGCAGGTATATGATACCTGCTAAGGTGTTCTGCTCCATAGTGGAAGCCTCAGACACCTGGGACCTGTTCAGTGCTGGTGGTCGAAGAGGGGTGTACTGCTTTTGGATACAGCCATGTAACGCGTCCTGCAGACCTGGCTGGTGCAGCAGGAGATTGAGAAGATGAGCAGCAGTGACACTGTCAAAGGGTTTAGTGCTGGTGCTGAGGTCCAGAGCGACCTGAAGCAAAGACTGCAGCCTCTCTGGCTCCTACGCAGATGAGACAAAAAACATTTATATTCATTTGAACATTACTAAATACTAGTCTAAGTCTAGTATCATATTTTTACACTGACCTGAAGTTGCACTGCTGCAGGAGGTAATTTTTGTAAGAGGTTGGATGCAAGCTGTTTGACTTCAAGAAAGTTGCTTGCAAGGCAGTACAGCACAGCTTGGGCATGAGCTACACTTACAGACTCTCCAAGAGAAAAACCAACAGAGCCTGAAAGAAAGAGGTAAAGAGGTGAACAGATGAACTGATGAGTATAAAAGGTGACTAGTTTATCAATGTGGACTTTTTTGATTGCTAACATATAATATATGGGGGGGGGGGGGGGGGGGGGAAATCACATCCCCATCCCCGGCCCACCCCTATAGGCACGTAGTAAAATAAAATTCTAGAAAATGTGTTGCAGTGGCAGATAGCATAGACCAGTGGTCTTCGGTATTTTTTTTTTTTTTTTAGGAGAGCCACACTGGTAGGACAAATTCAACAGGAGAGCCACTTTTAGCAGTGTAAAAAGTTACATCCAATAACATGTCTGCTTATCAACCTGTCATCCCTGAACATACAAAATGCAATGCAATAAATACAGAATCCTCTCATAAACCTATGTCATATGTCTCACAGGTGTCATCTAGGAACTCTCAATACCCTTCTGAGCTGTATTCCTCAAAATCTGGACGGGCAAATCACGTTGTGTATAGAGTCGCCGGGCAGGGCCATAATGACGACGGCCGAGTTGCGTTTGCGTGCTTCTAGTGAACACAGAAACTGGCGAACGGCGGCGGTCTTTCGAATCAGCTTTGACCTCGACTCTTGAGCCCTGTCAATGGTGAGTTTCCAGACCAAACATCTTGATGTGGGTCTGGCTTGTCAGGCTATTATAGCCCTGCTTGTTTGTATTAATGTATTGACTGCATGAACATTTCACCGTATTATTTACTGCCATGTAGGGCTGGCCGATATGGGCCAAAAAAATTATCACAATATAATTTTCCATATCAGTCGATATCCATAAATATCATAATAAATGTAAAATCTTTATTTCTATAAAGTTTAAAGGCATATTTTTGCTCCTGAGTGAAATATGTAGAAAACAGACAGTTACCTGTGTTTTTTAATTATCCTTTATTGTCAAAACATGACACACTTCCCAAACAGGTGAACAATTTATTAAAACTAAGGTAGATTTATTTCTTAAAATCTTAATTGTGGTCAGCATTTTTTTACTCTACACTGTATATCAATAATATCATTAGTTAATCGTGTAAGTAGTAAAACTCTAAAAATGCAAACGGGCAAAAAAAAATGGTCCACTGTGCATCTCTCTCTCTCACCGACACACACACACACACGCATCTTACCGACACGCACACACCTCACCGACAGTGGGCTGGTCGTGAGAGGAGGGAGAGAGCAAAGTTCAGTATTTGTGGATCTCCAGTAAGGGCTGTCTAGTCTATTTTATTCATTTTAAAATTGGATGACTTTATTTCTCTTTTGATACAGGCGATGCGGAGTCATTAAAGGGGGGGTGAAATGCTGTTTCATGCATAATGATCTATTTACACTGTTAAAGACATGGAATCCCATACTAAACATGGACAAAGTTTCAAAAGTTAAGGTGGACGTTTGATGGGAGTATTTCTTTGTCAAAAATACTACTTCCGGTTAGTCATAAGTTTCGGCAAGTTTTTTGCGATTATGCGTCCACTTGACGTTAATGGGGGCGGAATTTCCTTGTATGGGCTTTACGGATAATTCTACCGGAAGAGCGTGAGAGAGAGAGAGGGAGAGAGCGAAAGTAACAGGCTGCGCCCATCAAAGCGCTGGCTTGTAGGATGCGCTGCACAGGTGATGTGCACAATTAACAATGACATCAAAAAAGTGCGTTTTTGGTTGCCAGACCAAGACAGTCCTGCACAGATTCCCCAAAAACCCTGTGGTAAGGCAACAGTGGATGGAATTTGCTTTTCCAGATCAGCAACTGAGTTGCGCGAATGTTTATATCTGTTCGCTGAATTTCGGTGCCGACTGTTTCATAAACAAGGCCCAGCTCGACGCCGGATTTTCCGATCGCCTAATGCTGAAGGATGGAGCAGTCCCAACGATAAAGGTCCCAACGTTAGAACCGCGGGCGGTGAGTGAGACTGCTTCAAATGTCTGTGTTTTTGCCTATGCTCATCAAGTAGCCCAAACATGATCACGTATAGTTAATTGATCAATGGAGCATGCGATGTGTAGTGCGTGTACATTTGTTTAGCTGGCCATTATATGTGTAACTTTATGTTTGTGTATTGTAAAAGCACTCCAAACAACAATACACAAAGAGTGGGGAAATATGTTGAACTAAATAAGCGCGCTTCTTCATTCAAATGCGCTACTATTCCGTGTCTTTCTATGTAAACACTAACTTAGCCGTGTTAACTTAACGTTACAATTGTCTACACAAACCACGCGTAAACACACACACACACACACACGTGCACAACTGCACTTCCCACATGTACACCTTCAAAGACAAAAATACGACGATATAATTCAAGTATAAATATGTAAATAACACAAGCCGCTAAGCATATTATATAGTTAGTGTATAACTTGTACCACATAGAGACGTCCTGCTCTAGTCGTTTTTGCTGCTGCTCCTGTTCAACTTCAGCCTCTGGGTCTGATTCCGGATCATAGATGTATGGCTGTATCTGATTAAAAGCCATATTTTTATTTTGAATAAAGTTTTTTCCCGCTGTTAGGGATGACACAGCTTTACGACGCACTCAACACAAAACAGCGGCGCGCACACGTCATTATTTAGCTCCGCTCACACGATACGCCCCCACCCGCTCTGCTTTTTTCGGAAAGACTCGGAACAGCGCATCTTTCTTATATAATTATTAAAAAAATAAAGACTTTTCGGAGATATGCAGGATGCAATGCTACTCTATAGGTACTCAAGATTGACATGACACTGACTGAAACTGAGTGTTTCACCCCCCCTTTAATACATCACCAAAGACAAACAATTATGATAGCGATCATGTACAAGTCCGATGTTTTAGTGATTATAGTTTGGTACAGTTAGCGTTAGCTTGTTGTAAGTCACCCACCGCAACTAACAAGGTAATAAGCCTGTGTGTAAATGTAGTTAATAAAGATTTACCTCTGTGTTGGACTCAGTGTTATATGGAAGAACTTCAAAGAAGCAGGATATTTTAATTATTTAATAATTAAATAATTCCGTGTGGTGAACGTGAACCTATGATAAGCATGCAGTCCACGTACGTCGCTGTTTTATGTCGGATGGATCGCCAAAATATCTCCAAACCACTGAAGTTAAGCGAACTAACTTGTCAATGATATCGGTGTCCTGAGCTCTGAGTTTGTCACTAACGCTCATTTTTCTCTCTCCACTTCACTCCGATCCTCCAAGCCTGTCAGACACTGACTGTAAACAACAGCGCATGCAGCACCCCGAAGCCCGGTCTGAAATACGCATGCGCAGCATTATGCATACCGCGTAAGCATTATATCGAGAATTTATCGAACTGTTGTTATCGTTTTATCGAACTTATTATCATATCGTGATATTATCGTTATCGTTATATCGCCCAGCCCTACTGCCATGCAAGCCGCAAATTAAGCTGGGCGAGCCGTGCAATGACACTGCCATTGACAGTAAAAGATACGCAGCAAGAAGAAACACCAGTGGTTCACGCTTGCGCGCATACAGCTGTTTTGGTGCGCTTTTCCTAGCTCCTATTTACTGTTTGGTGGAGGCAATCCAAAATTTCTGTTGGTGAAATTATAATCAGACACCCCCCAAAAACTCGTTGGATCTGCACGATTCACGCAAGTCACCCAAACTGATGTGAAAAAACTGGGAGGCGCCAAAAAGCATCCCTGTATAATATTTTATTAGCCAACCAAACGCAAAACTTCCACAAATAAAAAACGCCCCTAGCAAGCGTATAGCGCTGACTTCAGTTACCCGGATCAGGTCAGGTCAGGTGTATCACTTTATTTGTATAGTGCTTTTATTTTTTCAAAGCAGCTTCACAGTGTTAAACTGTGAAAATATTGCAACAAAATTTGATTCACAGTCGTTCTGGAGAAAACTGTGATTTTATCAGCTCATTTCCTTGTATCAGCCCATGTTATCAGTTTTTACCGGTTGTTAACATAACGCTGCATGGTGTGATTGAGCAATCAGAATCAAGTATTCCATAAAGCCGTGTAATAATGTTTGATGATATTATCTTTGGCTGTGTGGGTCAACCACTAGCAGTGACAGAAAATGCATAATCAGGCTAGTGTTTAGTAAGTTTTAGGAATTAAGACAGGTATGGGTAATACCTGTGTTAAAGGTGAAATATTCAGCGATCAGCAGTAGCAGGTGCAGAGCCATAAGACACCTGGAAAATGAGGCTCCTGGATGAAGTACCTGGAATAAAGTCTCACAGAACCAGCACAGGAACTCCTGATCAAAACAATAAAATAGATTTTCAGTTTCGAAAAAAAAAAAAAAAAATTGTTGTGCTTGGCTGTACCCTCCAGAACTCTCCAGTGTGATGCTATACCCTAGAACAGTGGTTTTCAACCTTTTTTATTTAAATGCCCTGTTGTCCAACATGATACAACCCCCCATAGCTAGTTTTTGGTTTAGTTATGCACATCTAATCGGTTTTAAATGCAAAAATGACTATTGAGCAAAAACATCTCCAATGAAAGTACTGTTTATGGAGTTTTTCTTACAGCTCAGATTGTATCACAGTTTTACCTGGTACATGTAAAGGACTCCCTGATCTTTGTCGTTCTCATGCTGTTCTTGTCTCTTTTGCAGAAGCTGAGCACTGTCCTTGACCCTACACAAAAGCTGACAAAAAAAAAGAAAGACATGAGCCAATCAGAACAAACTTGCAAGGTCCTCTGACCAGTCAAAATTTGAACTGACATCAGTTTCTACCTTCTTTAATAGACTGACAGTCTGCTGTCTGACTCCTGGTGACTGACTGTTCAGACTAAAAGGCAGGAAGTGGCGGATCAACTCCAATTCCTGTCTAGACAGTTTTTCTGTGCTGCGATGGCTCTCACATAGCAAACCCAGAGCATCCATTCGCACCTGAATACACAAAAACAGCCACAATTTCCCTTTAGTGTTTTAGTGTCACCAAAATGACACACATTATTTATTAACAGTTAAGCAAAATATTACTATGGGGTTAGGTTTACCTGATCATGTTTGTGTACCAGAGCCTGTCGCATTAGTGGGAGGGGCACCAGGCCACCCCACAATTCCTCCTCAACAGACTTGAGAACACCCTGAGACCGGGCAGCCCGCAGACACGTCATTAGAGCTCCCAACGCTCCTCTGCTACCAGTCGCCCCTGAGGAACAAACATACTTTATATTATACATTAAAAACAACAGCATTAAGTCCTATAAAGTATGCCCTTCTATAATTCAATATCACCTTTCATATCAATCATCATTCCCTATCAAGCATCATCAAATTTAGAATTAAAATGATTTATACACATAGGAAGCGAGGTGAAAAGGGCAATGAATATTACAGTGATTTTTATTTAAATGTGCTGATTTAGCACTGTTTATCAATGTTGAAAACATTTGAGATGCTTAATATTTATCAATGTTGAAAACATTTGAGATGCTTATTATTTATCAATATTGAAAACATTTGAGATGCTTATTATTTACCTATGTTGAAAACATTTGAGATGTTTAAAACATTTTTGATGCTTAATATTTTTTGTTCTTTGATGAATAGAAGGTAGAATACTCAAAGTGTGCATATAAAATAAAAACACATATTGGACCCACTTTGCATTAGGTGGCCTTAACTCCTACATACTAACATTTAAATTAATCATTTGATAATGACTTATTATGTACATACATGTTTTTACATTGTACTTACATTTTTAAAATGACCTGCATGTAATTACATCTGTACTTAATTTCTGTAGTTACATGTAAAGTTGACACTACCCTTACACCTAACCCTAGCCTTAAACTTACCCCTATCACCACAACTGTCCCTAACTTAACCCGTATACCAACTCAATATCAGCAAACGTGTTTTGCATTACAATAGGAACACAATAAGTACATTGTACTTATATTGTTAAGTACATAGTAGTTAAGGCCATCTAATATAAAGTGGGACTCACATATTTGTATACATTATATTGCAGATTAAAAGTCTCTTACCCTCGGTGCAAGATGGCATCTCTTGCAGGGCCTGTACCATGTGGCTAAGGCTGGAGGGGTTGCAGCGTAGCAGTTTGGGCAGGAAGTAGTCTAGTATATAAGTGGTTTGATCCAATCGGGCTGTACACAGTACCTGCAGCAGAGGTGTCACCCAAACCTCATGCCATCCATCTATCCAGGCATGCTCATCCCTAAATCGTGCACATAACTGGGCCTTATGACTGATGAATAACTTCTCCAGAAGGTCGCTGGCATATGGTGCCAGCGTCTGATCCCCCATCAGACCCAGCAGCCTGGATGGCAGTCCACCATCAAGCTTGAGTAGATACTCCGCACCCAAGTGCTCCACCAGGCAGGCCAGCGTGCCGTACTTTCCTTTCATATGCCACTCCAGTGCTAGAAGGTCCCGGGTAAGTTGGGTGATGTAAGGGTCGTTGGTAGGATCGGACTTGTGATCACTGCAATGCTGGTGGAGCTTGAGAAGATTCTGGAACAGGATGCGCATCTGGTGGCGGACCCCATCTAGCGGGTGCTCCCAGTGGGCGTAGATGTGGTGGTGAAGGCGTGCAATCAGAGGAGAGCCTCCGACCAGAGACGAGCGAAGGAGAGGAGGGCACGTGTCCACCTGGGCGCAGTCAACTGCTGCTCCACTCCAAAGAGTCGAAACCCGAGCCACTACCATCACTGTACTGGACTCCTTCACTCTAAGAGATAATTCATGTTAAGAGAGCAGATTAAATGGAAATCAAGGTTGATCAACTTCAACAAACTACTTTAACAAAATTAACTTAGAATAGTTTTACAATGTGAAGTAAGAGTTGAATTCAGAGATACAAATTCCTTGAGAGAAATAATTGTATTATTAATCTTAAATTTTGCCTTCTTCAACTGAAAAGCTGTAATTAATTGTGATCATTTTATTCTATTGATTACCAACAGAAATTGACCAATAAAGAAATGTATATTTCATAAAAATAAAAATGTTCAAAGGCCTTTAAAATGTGTCTTTAATGAGTTAAAGTCCTCACAAAATCAAAATAGACCCTATTTACTTTGTTGCCGTGTCTTATAGGGCAAACCATTAATCTGTGCAAGTTAATACACAGGTTTTTTTTTTTATCTTTAATAAAAATCTGAAAAGCTACTTCCAATCTGGAATGGTCTTTTCCGGTGATGCAAGTTGGACGGCTTGGGTTGAAAAACGCTTAAGCATTCTCCTGCACCGAGAGATGGAGAGGAGTTGCGCTAAAGTAAAACCCACCCTTTTATAATATTGGATATTCCTTTTCACTTATATATTCACGTCACAACACTGAAGCAAAATCAGTGGCTACTTCCGGTTCACAGGGACTTACTTTTAAAAAATATATTATTATTTATTTCTCTATGCAAATTAATGATAACTATACACTACCATTCAAAAGTTTGTGGTCAGTATGATTATTATTATTTTTTTTTAGATTAATACTTTTATTTAGCAAGGATAAATTAAATTGATCAAAAGCTGTAAATAAAGACATTTTGTGTTAAACAAGATATTTTATTTCAAATAACAGATGTTCTTTTGTAATTTCTTTGTATCTAAGCATTTGGGGGGGAAGGGGTGTTGATTTCCACTAAAATATTAATCAGCATATTTTCTATATTGGTTAATAATATTACACTGAATGTAATCATGCTGAAAATTATGCTTTACTATCAATGAAATGCATTTTAAAATACATTTATAGAAAATAATTATTTTAAATTGTAATAGTATTGTATTTTCTTACAGATTCCAAAGTTTTGAATCGTAATGTATACAAAATTGTCTTAACTTTAGGTTTATTTAATAATAATAATAATAATAATAAATTTTATTTATAATGCACTTTATATTAAACAAAATCTCAAAGTGCTACAGAATTAAAAAAACTAATCAAAACTGAAAAATAAAATAAAATAAAATAAAATAAAATAAAATAAAGAAGTAGCAAGTCAATTAAAAGCTCTGCTAAAAAGGTGGGTTTTAAGACCACGCTTAAAAGCATCTATAGTCTGTGGAGTCCGCAGGTGGTCAGGGAGAGCATTCCACAGACTGGGGGCTGCAGAGCAGAAGGCCCGATCCCCTATAGTACGGAGATTGGCTGTGGAAGTTTTGAGGCGATACAGCGAAACAGAGCAGAGGTTACGAGTGGCTGTTTGTGTGGTGAGGAGTTCCTTGAGATAGGAGGGAGCATCACCATGGATGCACTGGTGGGTAAGGAGAGAAATCTTGTACTCGATCCTGAACGACACAGGAAGCCAGTGGAGTGATTTTAGAATGGGGGTGATATGGTCGTATTTGCGCACCCTCATGAGGATCCTAGCAGCGCTGTTCTGAATACACTGCAGCCTCTGGAGATTTTTGCTAGGGATGCCAATAAGGAGCGCATTGCAGTAGTCCAGCCTGGAGGAGATGAAGGCATGGACAAGCTTCTCCGCATCAGCCAGTGATAGAATGGGACGAAGTTTGGCAATGTTTCTGAGGTGGAAGAAGGAGGTCTTACACAGGTGTTTGATGTGCGCTTCAAAAGTAAGCTGTGATTCCATTCTGACCCCCAGATTGGTGACTGAAGTGGAAAGTGGAATGATAGAGAAAGCAATGCTGGTGATAACAGACTTCTGGACCTGAAGTGGAGTGCCGACTAGGATAGCTTCAGTCTTGGAGCTGTTTAGCTGCAGAAAGTTTTGCTTCATCCACGCCTTTATCTCATCCAGGCAAGTGATCAAAGTGGATGGTGTGAGGTCAGCAGAGGGAGATGAACTTGTCCTAAAGTAAAGTTGAGTGTCATCAGCATAGCAGTGAAAAGAAATCCCATGCCGGTTGATGAGACGGCCAAGAGGGAGCATGTAGAGCAGGGGTATTCAATTAAAATTCTAAGAGGTCCAGTTAGAAAAAAAATCAGCAACCAAAGGTCCGCAACATCACAATGACTAACTTGTGTTATCATTCAGTGCCATAGCCTAGTAGCTGTATGAAAATATGTAAGTAGCCTAGTCAAGAGACGACTGTCAAATAAAATGAAAGTAAATTTAATAATATTTCAACAATATTTATTGTCTGTTTATTTATTGAGCTGTAGAGAAACAATAAGTACTCTAATAATAAATGATCAATTTAAATAAAATAAAGGCTGCATTTAAAAATAAATTATAAATAAATAAAACGCAAAAGAGTGCATCTCAAAATAAAGTGCTTAATTTTTAGAACAATTAAATAAAAAGTATACATTGAGTTTCCCTTTTACTTTTTAGTTAACTCCCTTTCACATCTTAAGTTTAAACACATTTTAAAATAAACAATTTCAACACATTAACAATTGAACAGCTTTAACACCTCCTTTTCTCTTTCTACTTCTCTTTTCATATTTGCTTGATTTTTACACACGTCTTCTTTTTTTCCCCCTCAAATAAGGTTTCAGCTACCGCACTCATGCACTCCTTGACAACCCCTCCATCAGTAAATGTTTTTTTATGTTTGCCCAAAATCCAAGCAATTTTAAGGTAACATTCGTTAGCACGTTGTTGGGCAGTGAATGAATGTGTTAGGATTCTGCTGGATCGATCATATTGGGCTTTTAGATCGTTTATTTTCTGTGCCCTCAGTGCGGATTTAAGTGGGTATGTTTGGTAAAAAGATTTGTGTTAGTGGCGCTTCACATTGCCGCTTTTAATAATCGCGACAGTCTCTGAACATATGAGACATACCGGTTTGGAACTGCCTGTGGGAAGAATGAGCATGTAAGAATCTGTCCATTCTTGATTAAAAGCTCTGTTTTCACTGTCCACTTTCCTTTTTTTAGAGCACGCCATGTGAAACGTTGTCTCTCTTTCGTCTCGTCTCTACCTGTGTGTGCGTGTGTGTGTGTGTGTGTGTGTGTGTATATATATCTCGCTGTCTGACTCGAGTAGCATCACGTGACATGATTTACAACGCATACTATTGGTCTGTGAGTTTCCTGGGCCGCGCTAAACCAGTACCATAGATGCTAGAAAAACTATGCGGATTAAAATAGAAACGCTCCATCAAAAGTAAATAATTTTCAATAATTTATGGGTTATTGGTCCGGGTCCGGACAGAACGGCGGCTGGGTCCGGATCCGGACCGCGGTCCGCCTATTAGTGACCTCTGATGTAGAGTATGAACAGGGTGGGTCCGAGCACAGAGCCTTGAGGGACACCGCAGGTGACATTGTGTGACAGGGATGTAGCTTGTCCTAACGCAACATATTCAGTTCTCCCAGTGAGATAAGAAGAAAACCAGTTGTGGACCGAGTCAGAGAGACCAATGGTGGAATGTAAACGGTAAAGGAGGATGTTATGGTCAACTGTATCGAAAGCTGCAGTTAAGTCCAGGAGGATGAGAAGGGATGGGGAACCAGCATCTGCCGCCATCAAAAGATCGTTTGTGACCCTGGCCAAAGCTGTTTCTGAGCTGTGTCCTGAGCGGAAACCAGACTGAAATTTCTCATAAAGATGGTTATGCTCCAAATGGACCTGAAGCTGTGCAGCAACAACTTTTTCCAGCACCTTAGAGAGGTATGGGAGGTTGGAGATGGGCCTGTAGTTGTCATTAACATCTGGGTCTAAAGTAGGTTTTTTCAGAAGTGGTCTGATGATAGCAGTTTTAAGAGATGAAGGAACATGGCCAGCCTGGAGGGAATTATTAATAATCTTGGTAATAAATGGACTTAAGACACTGAGGTTAGATTTTACCAAGGCTGTAGGAAAAGGATCCAGTGCACAGGTGGATGGTTTCATTTTTCTGATGATGTCCTCAACCTCGAGCTGTGTGATGATGGAGAAGCAGCAGAGATGTTGGAAGGTCCCTGGCTGTGGATCAACAGACGGGACAGGCAGAGCGGAGGAGCTAGATAGAAGCAAGTGGATGTTGTCTACTTTGTTCCTAAAAAAGGTCATGAACTTATTGCACCTCTCTTCTGTGGCTTCTGAAAAAGAGTGAGTTTGCGGTTTGAGGATGTGATTTATAGTGGAGAAAAGCTTCTTGGAGTTTCCAGGGTTATTGTTGATGATGCTAGAGTAGAACTGTGACTGAGCATCTCTCAAAGACCTTGCGTAGGCCTTCTGATGATCTCTATAGGCTTGCCTATGAACAGTGAGTCCTGAGAGCTTGAGACGCCTCTCAAGTACGCGCCCAACCGTCTTCATCTTCCGCAGTTCGCTGGTGTACCAGGGTGCTGAGCGCGAGGTGGTGACCATTCTAGTTATGACAGGTGCGTGAAGATCTAGAAGGCTGCTCAGAGACTTGTTGTAGAAGTCAACCGACTCAGAGACTGAGGAGAGATCAACAGAGGAGAATTGCTGAAGGTCTGTAGTTAAAGAGTCTTGGTTAATCTTTTTCAGGTTCCTGAAGCAAATTTGACGGGAATCTTTGGTAAGGGAAGAGGGGCGTGGCAGCTCCAATGAGATGGCCTGGTGGTCAGACACACCCAGATCATACACCAAGAGGTTTCTAATATGAGGAGAGTTGGAAATGACCAAGTCCAGAGTGTGCCCCCTAGAATGAGTGGGTCCATCCACATGCTGTTGGAGATTGAGGCAGTCCAATAATTGCAGAAACTCAGCTGCCAGGTGGCAGGAGGGGGTATCTACATGAATATTAAAATCTCCTAATATTAAAATGTTGGCAGAAGTAGAGCAGAGTGTTGTGAGAAAGTCATGCATCTCAGAGATAAAAAATGAATTTGTTTTTGGGGGCCGATAAATAAGCAGTATTGTCAAAGAAAAAGGGGGTTTACATTTAAAAGCAAGGTATTCAAATGATGACACTGTGGGCAGAGGGAGAAAAGACAGCTCCAATGATTGTCTATGAATTGCAGCTAAGCCACCACCACGACCAGTGTAGCGGGCTTTCTCCAGGTAGCTGTAACCAGGAGGACAGGCATCATTAAGTGCTGCGTAAACTGCAGGCTGATGCCATGTTTCCATTAAGCGCATAAGGTCTAATATCTTATCAATGATGTGGTCTTGGATGAAAGATGACTTATTTGTGAGGGATTGTGCATTAAAAAGTTATATTTTGAGCGTTGATGGGGTTTGACCATATCCTTGTGTGAATGCATTTGGTATCCTTTAATACCTTGTATCTAGAGACAGGAGCACTTCAGGTATGAGCAGCAGCAGTTTTTCTGCCTGTGGACAGAGAGTCTTTCCTCTCCAGCTGAGCATAGCCAGAGCTCCATGACTCAGATACAGAGCCACAGCCGCAGGCCTGCTGCTCTCATACAGACCTGCACAGCTCTGCCTCAACCACTGGGGGGCGGTGCTGCCTGCATCCACTGAACACTGCAGGAGACCTGCAACCTAGAAACACATTTCACACTTAACAGCTTTTCCAGCAGGAATGGGTTAAATGCAGCTCAATGTTTGATTGTTTATTCATACTGAATAATGATAATACAGAATAAAATGCCAGACACTTGCTGCTGGAATGAAGGAAATGCCCACTTACTATATCAGGTGCATCATCTCCATTTCCCATAATAGATCTAATGAACAAAACAACAGCCATCCCAGCAGTGCTCTGGACCGTCTGAACAAACTCCTCTGAAAGGGGGATAAAGGCAAAAACTTAAATAGAATACTAAAATAATATAATATACAAAAGAAAATTGTAAATACACTATATTGCCAAAAGAATTGTGACTGCTTCTACAAACATTTGTGAAAGAATGGATTGCTCTCAGGAGCTCAGTGAATTAAGCATTGGTAGCATGATAGGTTGCCTATCATAAATAAGTCTATTTATGAAATGCCCTCACTAATAAATTTTCCACAGTCAATTTTTGAGGTATTTTAAAGCCAATTGGGAAGAACAGCAACTCAGCCACGAAGTGTAGGTAACAAAATAAAATCACAGAGGTGATTGCACAATGCTGAGGTGCACATTGTGCAGAAGTTGCCCACTTTCTGCAAAGACCTCAAAACTTTGTGTGGCCTTTCAGATTAAATGTAAAATACTGCATTTATATAGCGCTTTTAACAGACCCCATGGCCATCCAAAGTGCTTTTCATTTTGCCTCACATTCACCCATTCATACACCGATGGTGTGGTCAGCCATGTAAGGTGCCATCCAGCTCGTCGGGAGCAGCTGGGGTTGGCTGTCTTGCTCAAGGACACTTCTGACACTTGGTCAGGTGGAACCGGGGATTGAACCACCAACCTTTCGGTTTATAGACAACCTACATGAACCACTGAGCCACTGCTGCCCGACTGAGCCACTGCCGCCCTGAGAGTAGCATAGAGAGCGCATAGAGAGTTTCCATGAGTCCAGTGGGTTTCCATGGCCGAGCAGCTGCATCCAAGCCTGACATCAAGTGCAATGCAATGGTGTAAGGCACGCCGACAGTAGACACTAGAGCAGTGGAAACGTGCTCTCTACAGTAACGAATCATGCTTCTCTGGGCGAGTCTGGGTTTGTTGGTTGCCAGGAGAACTATACTTGCCTGACTGCCCCTGAGTTCCAGTGAAAGGAACTATTAATGCTTCAGAATACAAAGACGTGTTGGACAATTTCACGCTCCCAACTTTGTGGGAACAGTTTGGGATGGCTGCTTTCTTTTCAAACATGACTGAACCAAGAAGTGAAAAAAGCAAGGTCAATAAAGACATGTATGAGCAAGTTTGGTGTATAGGAACATGACTGCACTGCACAGTCCCGAAAGAACATTTTAGAGATTAATTAGAGTGGAGACTGTGAGCCAGGTCTTCTCGTCCAACATCAGTACCTGACCTAACAAATGCACTTCTAGAAGAATGGTAAAAAAATTCTATAAAAGCCTTCCCAGAAGAGTTGAAGCTTTTGCTGCAAGTCAACCATATATTAAACCCTACAAATTAAGAATGGGATGTTATTAAAGTTCATGTGCATGTAAAGGCAGGCGTCCCAAAACTTTTGCCAATGTAGTGTACAGCAACATGACAGCAATTTGCATATGAAGAATACAGTGGTCTTCACAATACCGTCAGTCAAGATACATGTATAGCAGTTGAGTAGTCCACTGAGAACTTGATGCAGATCAGATTGGTCACTTGAAGCTGAAAGCATTGCAGTGCTAATGGGTTCCTGAGATCTCTGAACCACCAGCATTGAGGCCTTCACCACTGCCAGACAGGACTGCATCAGCTGAGCCTGGGCTACATGACAACCGACCAGACCCCTGAAGAGCATATCAAATATAAATACACAAAAATAAACCATGTTACAGACAATCAAGGATTCTGGATAATAAGATCAAGATGCCAACATTTTCATCTATCCATAGAGTGTATTATTGTTGTTGTTGTTGTTATATTATTATTATTATTCAGTACAAAAGTAAACAATTAACCTGTTCTGCTCCACATAATAATTCAAAGTCCTTTGGAAGAACTGGAGGACTGTGAGGGGGGAAAAAAACAGCCGGATTTGCAAAGGTATGCCATTAAATTATTAAGTAAGTGTGATGTTACATGTAGCCAAGTATGCCCCATGCTTGGAAATTGTGCTCTGCATTTCAACAATCCAAGTGCGCACACACACAGCAGAGTATAAAGTTAATAAATTAACAACAAGTATACTAACCTTCTGTAAGCAAATGGTGAACACATTTCTCACCTGTAAACAAAGAATAACGATTTAAAATGATATTACACCCATTTACAATATAGATGAAAACTTTGGGGTCTCTAAGATTTTTTTAAAAGGGGGGTGAAATGCTGTTTCATGCATACTGAGCTTTTTACACTGTTAAAGACTTGGATTCTTATCCTAAACATGGACAAAGTTTCAAACACTAAGTTAGACGTTTGATGGAGTATTTCTGTGTTAAAAATACTCCTTCCGGTTTCTCACAAGTTTTGGAGAGTTTTTTTCGAGTATGGGTCGGCTTGACATCGACAGAGTGGAGTATGGGCCGTACGGGCTCTTCTCCCGGAAAGGGTGCGCATGCGCGTGCGTGACTAGAGAGAAAGAGCAAATGCACGCCCCATAAACACTGCTCTCAAGCTGCAGATCCACTCGTCTGTGCAACACTTCTGTCGCACCGCGCTCAACTTTTTTTCCTATGGGTGACGTCAAGCGTCTTTAATGCGCCCGCACAGCATCCCAGGAAGGCAGCGCGGCATTTGAACCGATTTGAACGCAGAAATGACGAGAAGCGTCATAACATCACTCTACAGTCGTGTCGCAATAGTGGATCTCTACGGTCATTGCGGTCTCAGGACTTCCCGAAATCAACAAGAAGTGTGTTTTTGACGGAGCGGTCCCAGCGATAAAGGTTCACGGACGTGCTTTGGAAGCAGGTGGTGAGTAAAACTGCTTCAAACGTCTATGCTGTTGACTATCGTCACATAAGTAAACATCAGTAAACAACACGATCGTGTATAGTTAATTTATCAATGGAGCATGCGATGTATGGTGAGTGTTTAAATACATTTGTTTAGCTGACTAATATGTCAGTTTGTTTATTGTAAAACC
Organism: Pseudorasbora parva; assembly: GCF_024679245.1. Classification (NCBI taxonomy): domain Eukaryota; kingdom Metazoa; phylum Chordata; class Actinopteri; order Cypriniformes; family Gobionidae; genus Pseudorasbora; species Pseudorasbora parva. The sequence goes on along the minus strand of NC_090188.1, from coordinate 34,127,427 downwards.
ACCCCAAACATAAACCTAGGCTAGGGGACGTTCTCACAAAGCGTGCTTTGTTTTTTTTATACACTATCTTGACGTGCAAAAACGTTTTGCTTGCTACTGCTAAGGTTTAGTCGCATACAATAGCCCATAAACCAAATCATGTCATCATATACCACGGGTAAACAAACGCAAATGTTGACAGGCCACTAAATAACACAGAGACGGACGTCCTGCTGCTGCTGTTTCTCCTGTTCAATTTATTTCATCCTCCGGATCTGATTCTGGATCATATATGTATTAGTTGAATCTGATTGATAGCCATGGTTTATTTAGGGTAACATTTTCTTTTACGCATGACGATGTCAGCTTTTAGAAGCTCTCGTGCAGTAGCTCCGCGCTCGTGATTCTTTAGCTCCGCCCACAATATATGCCTCCAGCCACTCGTTTTTTTTCCGGAAAGACTCGGTACAGCCTATCTTCCTTTTATAAATATAATAAACCTAAAGACTTATTACTAAAAACTAATTACTTCCTATTTTAATATACTTTATAAAATGTAATTTATTAATTTGGCAATGACAAAAGCTGCATTTTCTCTATTACTCCAGTTTTCAGTGTCACATGACCCTTCAGAAATACTTCTATGCTGATTTGGTGCACAAGAAACATTTCTTATTATTATCAATTTTGAAACGCCAGTGTTGCTTAATATCTTTGTGAAAAAAATATTATAAAGTTACAAAAAACAGCATTTATTTGATATAGAAACCTTATGTGAAATGATTCATGTGTTTAGTGAATCATTAGTAAATATGAATTTCTTTACAAAGTACAGACCTCAAACTTTTGAAGTAGTGTATCCACCTTATTTGAAACATTAGAGAATGCGCAGCCATTTGTAAACTGAATGTGTCTGGCTTCCAGTAATTTTTAACTGTACAAAACAGCTTGTTATGCAAAATTCATTACCTATTATTATTTTAAATGTACACTATAAAACTTTTGGGCATGTAGCAGTTAAAAAAATATGAATGCTTTTTACGGAAGAGCATGGTTTTGGTTGTGCTTCTGCTCTGCATGACTTCAGCTCTACATGGTTCTTGGCCAAAGAAAGCTTCGATAAGAGTCCAGATCTTCTGCTGTCAGTCTGAAGCTACGCGGGACTATTTACCTAAAGTAGCTAATGAATCAGAAGTCTCACACATTGACAGAAAATAGCTTATTTCCGCATTGCAAAATAAGGTGGATATCTTCTACTATTTATGATATAATCTAATAATGACATCACTTTTACATACCAATTTTAAAGCCATCCAGACAGGAAGTGATGCTATCTGTTAGGTGTGAGAAATGATCTGTGTTCGTAGAGGACAAAGAGGAAGACAGGCACTCAGACAGCCATCTAACTGTATTCTCCTGCAGCCAATCTGGGCCACTACTTAATGCACTGGTAGAAAAGAAAAAGATGAAGCCATTGTGTTAAATAAATTAATAGTCCAGACATCGTTAAAAAAAGTAGTTGATTTCCAGTCACATGAGTGACAGTGAAATGTAGGTACTTTGAACCTTGCTACAGCTCTCTTAAGTGGGTTCTTCGCTGGCAGTTTGGTATACAGGAACGCTAGTGTGCTCAGGCAGGCATTCAGTAAAGGACTTGTAGAGGACTCATCCTCACTCAACTGCTCCAACATAAAGCCAGCCTGCAGTCAACATGCAAACCAATTAGTTAAAAGATGTTAGCGATTACACTCAGTGAAAACCTATAGCCTCCTAAGACCCAGAAAAAAGTCTTTGTTTTCATTCACCAATACATTTTCAGGCTTTAGGATTTTGTTTAACCAAACTTTGTTTAAAGGTGATTCTCAACTGTTATGAAAGATATAACAGAATTAATTTACCATTTTACTTTATGCAATATGTGGGTAAAATGGCCATCCATGGGTTGTTCCACTCAATGCAATGTATCTATACAATTTACATATTAAATGTGTTCTGGAGCGACATGTAATGAAAAAAGACGAGTAATAATGGTAACATTCATTTTCGTTTCATAACATTTTCATAATAATATCATATTTTATAGGAACATTGGTATGTCATTTCTTTCCCTATTCACTTGTTGTGTCTCCTAAAATGCCTGAGAACATATTTATTAAGCTTCTCAAAGTGCCATTTTAGTCTTAGGAGCTAAAAATTTATGAAATGTACTGCTACTTAAGTATAAAAAGCATGTTATCAAATGTCTAAGAATCACTCTTACTCTCAGTTATTTCTCAGTTATCAGACAGCTTGAGAGGTTAGGAGTTGCCAGTAGGGGCTTGTGATGGCACTGAGGAGACAGTTAAACGGTATTGTTTGGACGGAGCAGGCATCATCTTTGTCAGCGCTGCTTAATGTTGGGCTGAATTTACCTTTTATAACATGTTTCCGCTGTTTAACTAATTCAGCAAGCAGTAGCACTTCTTCCTCCCACCAAATCGTTTTTTTTTTGGAATCCATAGTGGCTGATTATATCATAAAATCTAGGCTATTTATAGGGCGGTCAGTTAACAGCACACTGGTTTAAAATGTGTAATTAAGACATGATGGAAAACATGTTTATCTTTCATTTCCAATGTGTATACCATAATGGATTCACTTGAAAAATCTTTATTGTCAAATGTGTGCTGAATGTTAATTCATCTTAGGAATTTTACCATTCAATGTAAATATATCTGAGAATATTCTTAAATAAGGAAATCATATCAGTGATTGGTCCATGCCTATGCTGTCATCCAAAAACATGTTTGTGGAACAGTAAAGTGTTGTGAATCATCTTTAAGACTGACATTTATTTATTCAATATTTAGTCCTACACTTCACTTAAATTACGACTGAGATGCTTGATAACTTACTTTTAAGCGCAGCTTTAAGCCAATCATTGTTTTAACCTTAAAGGGATAGTTCACCCAAAAATGAAAATGTGATGTTTATCTGCTTACCCCCAGGGCATCCAAGATGTAGGTGTCTTTGTTTCTTTAGTAGAACAGAAATGAAGATTTTTAACTTCAGCTGTTTCAGTCTGCCAGTCATAATGCATGTGAATGGGCCACAAATCTGAGTTAAAAAAAAAAACATGCTTAGACAACATGCACAAAAACCCTGCTGCTCGTGACGACACATTGATGTCTTAAGACATGAGAAACCGAACAGTATTTGTTACTTTTTTTTTTACCTCATATCCAAATGAAACTCATCTAGTGTACCCATCCACTATTACTTCCATCTGATAAGGTCAAACTGGCATGATCATAGATATATATATGTAGATGCCTCATTCGGCCTCACCTATGATTGCGGCAGTTTGACCTTACCAGACAGAAGTAATAGTGGATGGGAACACTAGATGAGATTTGTTTGGATATGAGGTAAACATAAATATTGTTCAGTTTCTCACAGAAACCGATCGGTTCGTGTCTTAAGACATCAGTGTGTCGTCACGAGCAGAAGGCTTTTGCGTGTTTTCTAAGCATGTTTTTTTTTTTTTTAACTCTGATAGAGTTGTTACCCCTTCACATGCATTATGACAGGCAGATTGCAACGGTTGAAAATCTTAATTTGTGTTCTATTGAAGAAAAAAAGACACATACATCTTGCATCCACTTGGGGTAAGCAGATAAACATCACATTTTCACTTTTGGCTAAACTATCACTTTAAAGAGTAAGTTGACACAAAAATGTAATTGATGTCATTACTGACTAACCCTAATGTTGTTCCACACCCGTAAGACCTCCGTTCATCTTCGGAACACAGATATATATATATTCAGGAGGTATAGTCCAGAAAGGTAATAAAAACATCAAAGAAGTCCATATGTGAAATCAGTTAGAATCAGCCATGAATCAGTGAATCGATCAATGATTCGGATCGCCAATGTCACGTGATTTCAGCAGTTTGGATCACGTGTCAAACTGCCAAACTGCTGAAATCAAATGACATTGGCGATCCGAACCATTAATCGATTCATTGATTCATGGCCGTTTGAATCTTTATTTGAGGAACACGGAAGAGAAGACAAAACTTTTGTACAAACACTTTACTTTTGATATTTTGACAATTATATTTTTGGAACAAAATGTATTTTCGATGCTTCAAGAGATGTCATATATGGACTACTTTGATTATGTTTTTATTAGCTTTCTGGACATGGACAGTAAAGTGTGCATAGATTGCATATGCTCTGGGACTAAAATATCTTAAACTGTGTTCCAAAGATGAATGGAAGTCTTACGGGTGTGGAATGACTTTAGGGTGAGTCATTAATTACATCAATTTCATTTTTTGGGTGAACTAACCCTTTAAGTCAATTCTTAGCAGTGTTCTTGTGATTACTTCTCAGAGGCTTGATAAATACGGGATAATGCTTTAAGTCATGCTTTAAGTTTGTTGTAACAAAGGAAAATGTGTGATTAGAAACCCCATAACATTTACAGATGTTGATTTAAAACAAACAATTTGAAAATTAGTCAGATTTGAATAATTACAAAATATTAAAGTGCTAAATTTAATAATTAAACATTTTTACAGAGCAAGGGGAAGTTGTTGTTCTGGTGAAACCTCAAAACAAATAGTATCTTTGAAAAGCCCTGAATCTGCTTTTTACAGAACATTCAAACTTGTTTGATGTCAGAGAAATTCATTAAAAATTGCAACCAGGAGGACAAGGTGAATGTGATGCAGACCGACCTTAGAGATGAGCTGGATCTGCTCCACTGGGTCAGACGAGGATAAACTGTCCTTGAGCACACGAGCAAGCGCTATAGATCTCCTATCTCCCTCCACAGATAAAGAGTCTGGGAGATAAAACATGAGATAGAAATAAATATCACAGGAAAATATCGCGGAGTGGTTGTGTTATGGCTGCAACCATAACACAACCACTCAATGTTTATTTCTGTCACTCACCTGTAAGGCTCTTCAGCTTGTCATCATCCAAAACTACAGCCTCCACTTTAGGTGTTTTTTTCTTCACAACCATGATCTGGGACATAAAAACAACTGCAGATAAGTATCATACATTTATCGTAAAATCATACATTTATTACTTAAAAAGCGAATACAACAAATGCAGATAAAGTTCAAACTACAGCGCCTAGTGTGAGCAAGTGCTCACAGTTACTCACTTTGTTTCCTGCAGACATTTGATTTAACGTTAACTTACTTTAAACCGACGTGACGTTTTCCCCACCGTACACCCAATTTCACTGTACATTCAACGCACTTTTAAGGCATAAACATATATTGTCATACCTTTCTTACACAGCAGGTACCGGTGAAAAAGTTCAATGCTGCATATAAAAATCAGTAATTCCACAGGAACATAACATACACGTGTGACGCTTCAATTCCGGAGTCGTGATGGAAGACCGCCCAGTCATACATATGATTGGGCCAGACACAATTGTTCCGATGTGTGATTGGTCCTCGGGGAAGTCAATCATTCATGACATCACCGTTCTCTAAAAAGCCGTCCTAACCACACCTACAATGGTTTGATTGTACGTGCTCGTGAAAACACTCCCCTGATCCCGCCCACTTCCACAGGACGATGCTGGAGTGAAAACTTTCAGCTGGAAAACTCTCGCTCTTTATATCATAATTAGGTCATAAGTGTAATAACAACTAGGACAACACGGATTAATATTTTTATTATGGTGTGAAACCAGTGCCATCTACAACCAACACTGCAGTGTCGGGTAAGGATAATATCTTTAACCATTAAAAAAGTATTAGTTTGTTTTTGTATAATGTTATGAGATACGAGGCAATAAGTAGCCCCCTTAAATATACATTTTCTGTTTTTTTGATCTGTTGATTTTATATGAAATATGTTGTTAATAGGCCTATTGATTAATTCTGTTCTGTTAATTTCCATGAACACTATAACTGAATTGCATCATCATTCTTTCAACTGCAGTTAACGGTATATACTGTAGATCATTTACATAGACCGGTTTTATGTTAAGATTTTAGTTTAAATTTGTATAAATATATACATTATGTATAGGCTACACACACACACACACACACACACACACACACACACACACACATTTATATATATATATATATATATATAGAGAGAGAGAGAGAGAGAGAGAGAGAGAGAGAGAGAGAGAGAGAGAGAGAGAGAGAGAGAGAGAGAGAGAGAGAGAGAGAGAGAGTAACGCTTTATAATGGCACATTTTGTTCATTGAGTTTGAAGCTCAAAAAAGTGCAAATATACTACACATGGCTCTGGGGGTTGATAAAGGTCTTATGAAGCGAATCGATGGGGTTTTGCAAGAAAAAAAAACCTAATTCAAAAAACTTTTTTAAGTAAAATATTTAGCTTCCGCAAGACTGCATTCTGTATTCAACTTATGCAGAAAGTTGAAACACCTCCTGCGGTTCAAAGCGATTACGCTAAGTCTGGCGTCTTACATCGCGGCAGTCATGAAAGCTAGAGATTTTACTTTATAAAGTACAAAACCCCATCAATTCAGTTCAGAAGACCTTTATTAACCCCCTTGAGCCGTGTGGAGTACGTTTATTATGGATGGATGCACTTTTTTGAGCTTCGAACTCAATGGACCCAGTCATTGCCAATATAAAGCTCAGTCACCATCTGGTTTTGTTAGGCCATTAAGTTTCCTAAAGTCTATCCTCCATTAGCATTTTGGTACTTCATTTCCATAGACCAGATCAAACTTTCTGTTACTGTGAATTAATTTGTTACTCTGATTCGTTGACATATTTTCACAAAATGTATTTGTTTTGTCCTCGACTCCCTCCTCACATTTTTCAAGTACTAAAATGTTTCAGTAAAATGTGTGTAGATAATTCTAAACATGAGCGAATGAACATTATAGTAGGGAGGTTAAGTGACTTTTGACTTCAAGTCATGATGCAAAGGTCCCCTTTGGTATGGAAGTACCTTAGGGTCATACAAATAAATTTATCCTAAGACACAAGTGAGATCACACTTTTTATCAAAAATAAACAGTTTTTTTCAAAAATGGCCGACAATGTGCTGAAAATACTCTAGAGCCCATATCTTTGCTTCTGTTATCGCTATAATGACAAATTTGGTGTCAAAGTGTACATTTTTGGGGTCAGGGAATCCAATAAAATTGGTTTCAGGTTTAAAAAAACAAAATATTTCCCCATACTATGACAACTGGGGGTAAAAATGCACATTTCACTTAAAAATGATGTCATCAGAGTGACTTTTTAATTATATTTTCCTTCAAAAACTTTAATTTTGTATTTAAGCAGTGCAGCTACTTCTGTACATTACATTTGTCCTAAGTAGCATGAGATTTCGACCAGTCAGGAGTAGCCTATAGCAAATCCGTTCCTGCAACATCCCATCTGCACCAGGAGCTGTGACAGCTGTTAAAGGTCAGAGGTGACAGGTTAACACTTTGAGGTTCGAATGACTTTCTTATTAAATAGAAACATGTTTTTAATGTTAGATCACTAATAACTAGCTAGCTAGTAACTAGCTTCATCATAACTGTATTAATTTTTATTGAAGCAAGCACATAGCCTACTAGTCCAGGCGTTTAAGGAAAAAAGGGTGAACAAATTGCAACAGAATCAAACTCAACTGATTTTGTATCCTCAATATGTCCTGACTCCTGAGTAAGAAAAAAAAAGCCCAGAAGAATCCCATTTGGGGAAATTTCTGAAAAAGACCCAAATATAACATATTAATACGCCTATTCATTATTTTTCTCACATGAATAGGGTAAAATGACCAAAGGGGACCTTTGCATCATGACTTGAAGTCAAAGGCCTATTTTTTGGGCTTAACCTCCCTACTATTATTGATGTAGTATTTTGTTATCCTTTTTACATTCAGCATTAAGCACAGGGTTGCCAACTTTTAAGTTTAGGTTGGAGTGAGATTTTTTGAGGGCCGGGGGGGGGGGGGGGGGGTAATGCTTTTGATCTTGATTCAGTATCAGTTTATATCTAGTATATATACTGTACATAATAATACATAAAACATGGGTCAAATTATATGTGCCATTCCTTAATATTCACTTGTGACTGCCTATATAAGTATCATTATTCATTAAAAAGATTAGGATGCAAGTTATTTAAGTTTTGAAATTTCACATTTAAAGAAATCTACTGTTTGATCATCATATCTAAATATTTATTAGAATGCAAAGACTGCAATATATTTTTGAGCAACTAGATTAGATACATGTATATTTATTAAAGAGCCATAAGGCACCTAATGGCATTACAAATAAACATTAATATTTTTTAGCCACAAAATGACTAATTTGCCTCTTTGAATTGGAATTCTCTATTTTAATATTAATTACTACACTAATTGTAATATAAATTTTAGAAGAAATACAAATATTAGAAGAAAAATGTTTTAAGTGGTCATTTATTGACAATAATTGTTGCACAAATAGTATTTAGTACCAAAAGATCTCCTCAAAATATTCAATAAATATAATTTAATGAGTATGAGTGTGACCTATTAGTAAGGAATACCTGAGGGCTAAATACAAGAACAGCATTAATGTTAACAATGTTGAATCTCTATCACTCTCCATAATAAAAACGATCCTGTAAATATGGCTGACTTAATAATCAATAAACACTAACACTAAGCTGTACTGTTTACCAAAACTTGCAGCAAACATCTATATGGTGAAACTGTTGTGTATCCGCTTAAGCCATTTAAATTCATTGGCACAGCGCTAGAAGTATTGAGCGCTCATGGGCCACGTGACCAGCGCGCACCGCAGGGAGACGAGAGCATGCAACTCCGCTTTTCAACGCCTCTGGCTTTAACATTATGCCACATTAGCGCCAAAACGCTATTTATTGTTTGAAATTCATTAAAACACATTTTAAAAAATTAAAGCTTATAGCTTTGTTTAATATCAAAAGCAGGTTTGGCAATTTGGCGTGAGATTGAGTTGGGCGGAGTGAGAGCGTGAGACAGAGCCTGAAAGCGTGAGAATCACGCCAGATGCGTGAGAGTTGGCAACCCTGTAAGCATTGTTTCAGTGTTTTTTCAAGGTTATTTCAACCACATTTAAATGTTGAAATGTGGCTAGTTGGTCAAAATGATGGTTCCTCTGTGCTAGGTGGCAGAAACATGATAGAAAATGCATAAATATTTGTTTTGCTATACATCACCCAGCCCTTCACCTGATTTATATTTGGATCTATGTTAATTAGCTTTTGTTTTTTAGTGTTTTTTCTACTGCATGTTCTGTTTGTCTGCTTCGGCCTCATGCTGTGTATGTGATGTTGCAGGGCCTGAAGGGTGACGGCATGGCAGAGGGCGATGAATGCACAGGTGGGGAGTGGAAAGAGAAGTACATGGCCCTCGAGGCCCTGCTCTTCAAGTTCCGTGGGCAGATGAGCATGATCCGAGAGCTCACGGCAGAAAAGGTCAGAAAAATGCAAACTTAAAAAGTTTCGGTCCATGCTGTTTACATTGGTGCTCTCAGATCTTTAAAAATCATTACATCAGACTGCATGCTTAGCAAGTAAAACCTTGTCCTACTACTAGTCATATTAAAGTAATAACAGACCAGGCATAAGATTTGTCTATAACTGTCACCACCCCACTAATTCCTGTCTGTATTAATATAGGAGAGATAGTCAATAGAGTGAATTCTAGGAAAAGCAATAAAGGCACCTATTAAAGTATTTGCTCATTTCCATGTTTGGTTTTCATTTCCATGAAAGAGTGTGTGTGTGCGTATTATCTCGAGGGAGAGCAGATTAGAGGTTAATATAAACAGGCGCCTGACCACAAGGCTCCAGACTGCTGCATTCTGGGATAGCAGAATCGTCTTTGAATTACAGACTTGAGATGTATTTGTGTGCTTTAAATGTCTTACCCTTGGGGAGAGGTACATTTTTTGACTAAATATATATTCATATCATTTTGTTTTGTTTCCAACAACGTTTCAACGTTGAAGGTCAGTGTTATGCCATATGTGATTGTTTGTTTGTTTGTTTGTTTTTTGTTTTTACTGTTTGTTTACCATTTTAAAGTTTTGGCTCCCAAAGTTTTCTGTTTCGTTTCTGACTGCATTTCAATAGTTTTAATTGCACCATCTTTTATTAATGGCTTTTGAAACTAGAATCACAAAACAATCAAAACACGTTAAAACAAATAAGTGTTATGGACACAAAGTGTTGTGTCCATACAATGTTAAACTTAGCCTGGATGCCAGCCGAACTTAGCCCTGCCCACAACATTTTTAGGTCGGGCGGTTCGGTCTGGCCTCGATCCATAGAGGAGTAATTATCTCCGAACAGAAACTGTTCGGACCAATGAAATCATCAGGGCAGGCTTTAGACGATGCCGGACAGATGATAAACAGGACCGTAATCATGCACGTCATCAAAGTAGCTTGGATTATATTTGTTCGAATCCTTGGCAGATTCAGAACAGAGAGCTCGTGAGAAATCACAATTTCTCTCAGATAAGTATTTTGTGTATCATTACATTTTATTTATTTTTTTACAACACCGGCAAAGATCGTGTATTCCAGCCTGGTTTCAGCGCGCGTGCAGACAGGGTTGTCAAGTTTTTACAACAAAACCCACCAACTACTAGCCCTAAACAATAGCTTCTCGGGGGGTTTTCCAGGGGAAAAATGGCAATTGGGGGGTAAATTGTGTGTTATTTTGGCATGTTTGCCTGCTAAAATTCGCACTCATGGGTCTATATATCACATAATAGTCGCTTCAACCCACGGACATCGAAAACAATCCTCGGAAAAAAACGCGGACTTGGCAACACAGTGCAGCTGAACTCTGTTGACATTTGACAATGCATCTCTGATTGGTTGAAGGTCTATCCAATTGATGTCTTTCCTGGTTTTGTTGAAACACGCCCCATAATTACAGCCCAATGGAGCAGTTTCAGACTCAAATTCTGACTAGAATTGAGTATGACCCTGTCAGGCTATGTTAAACTCACACCAACAGAGTTTAATCGTTTGCCTACACATATACAAGTCATTTTGAATTTGAAGGATTTTGAAGTGAATGTTTACAATGGTAAATGTCCCACAGTCACAAATATTGTATTCTTATATTCTTATAGTCCTTTGTCCCACGGGGAAAGTATTCCAAAACCTGAATGCTGAATTGTGGGACATTTGCAGGCTTTTTATGGTTAATGGCTGTGCAAAAATTCAGTTGAATTTTTCTCTGTTATTCTTATAGCCTATAATTTATGTAAGATTTAATAATGCAGCGTTTTGTGTCTGAAAATGTCACATATTGTTTTATGGCCTCTGAGGCCCAAGAGGGGGGATTAACAAACTTCCTGTGGGCAGCAGGATGACTAAAAAGTACCTAAATGAATAAATTATTATTAATATATTAACCAAACTGTCATCTAAATTACACATAAATTCTAAAAAATTTATAATGATTCAAAAAGTAAAGATTTAAACAGCAATAAGATTTATTTTGTCCTTCTCAATAGCTTGTTCCTATTGAAGAGCATCAATTCTTAAAGGTGCACTATGGAGCTTTCCATCCACTGGAGGGCGCCTATTCAAAACAAATCGTAGTTTGATGACGCAAAGTGTGAGCGCAGCATCTTGGGAGATGTGGTCTTCTCATCACAGCCGGTGGAAAATAGGACTCAGGCAGAAATCACGTTCATGCATGTGGCTATTAACGTTACTGTAGTGTAAAGCAGAGCAGGGCCGAGTGTTATGGACCTGAGCACAGCTGCTGGAGCGATTGTTAAACAAATACCCGCCTTGCGAATACCGGGACTTTTATTATGACGGGACGCGACACATTCGCCGAGCGCCTGCACAGATCCGCTCTTCCGGTTATGATTTTGAGGTAATGTAGCTGTTTATCATATTAGATACATTTAAGTGTGTTCAAAACGTTGTTATGACTTTACTCCGTGCGTTCATTTGTTCACACTGCTAAGAGTAAAGCGCTCCTGCCAAATAAAAGCCGAAACCGAGGGTAGCGCAGATATGACGCAATTGACAGGCGACTCCCTCAAATGCAATGTTGAAACGTCCCTGTCCTTAGTTAAAATAGCAATTTTCTCACAATTTACAAATAGTTGGAAACTTCTGGGATATTGTAGGTACTCAACTGAACAAAATATATAACACCGGCCTAGTGGTTTTTGGATATTTTACTGCAAAAATACTACACTGTAAAAAATTTTTTTGCGATTTTGTTATTTCAACAAATTTTTTTCAGTAGAGATAACTAGATTGTCCAGACAACAAGGCATTTTAAGTTTTCTTGTCCTCAACTAGACTGAAAGTTAAGTGAACAAGTATAATTGTTGTTTTAACTCAAAAACATATGTTGAAATAACTACACTAGATTTTCTGTTGAATGAACAAGTATAATTGTTGTTTTAACTTAAAAACATAAGTTGAACTGTTCTGGATTTTACTCCAATTATACTTTAGTCTATTTATTTAACTACAGTAAACTAAACTTAATCTACTATGTGCAGCTGATTTATATACAACACTCTAATTATATAGATATGAGCACATTTATTTAACTTACCGTATTTAATACGTACCATTCCACACCATATAAACCAAGTCTTAATTCAAGGAGTCAATGAGTAAAGAGTTTTTGTATTAACACGGCTAGTGAAAACAGCGCCATCTGGCGGAGAGGATAATTATGTACATCCAGGAAATGCACGTGCTGTATGCGCGCGCCCCCGTATCCCCTCCCCCACCGACTGACAGACCAGACGCCATTTCCCTTCAATCGATATGCTGAGCAAATGAGTAGTGTTTACACCGGCATAGTGTTTTATCTCATTAACAGTATGAAGTTTATAACATTATATTGTGGTAGGATGGTATGTGTGTGTGTGTGTGTCCGTGCGCACCTAAACTTAGAGATATCTTCTTTGACTCGCGGTGCAGAGCGGAGGATAGAAACAGGCGACTGAGGCGAGAGAACTTTTTCACAGGGAAATATTATAAAGTAAGTGTTTTATCTCATTTACCATTTGTTTTTCATAATTTATTTATTTATACCAATATGTAACTTATATGCTGTGCGCGTTTAAACGAGCCAAAATTTTTCTCTCAGGGGACATGACTCACCGTGCAGTGCAGACATGGAGTTTACTTTCAACCAAGATAACACAAAGTAAGTTACGTGTTTAACCTCATCTACAAAGTGTATTTATGACATTATATTGTTTTATAATTATATTTGTGTGTGTGTGTGTGTGTGTGTGTGTGTGTGTGTTGTGCTCCCAGAGCCGTTGAAATACAGAGTTCCTAACGTTACACGCTTTTACCTCGCGGGGTTCATGGAGCTCTCAACAACTCGCGCCGTCTATTTGTTCGAATGGTTGGAGGTGGACAGCGGTTTCACTATATTTGCTGCAATTTCTGGTAAATATTAACTTTATGAATTTAAATAATAGTATTCAGCCCTAATTAAATCACATTGAGTCATTGTACAGTGTAAACATTGCAACATGTTGTCAATAAGCCTATAAAATGTTTTTTTTTTTTTTTTATGTTTTTATAAATTGCTCCTTGACAAGAAACTGAACTGGTTTACGGATCGGATGAAACTACATCTCGCTTCACTGCATGGTCTCTCTCTCAGATCGCCATCAGATACAGATAAGTTTCATGAAACTCCTTGAAAATTATTAAATGTGAGTTTGAATCGATACAGGTAAAATAAATAACTATTAAAGGGTTAGTTCACCCAAAAAGGAAAATTACCTCATGATTTACTCACCCTCAAGCCATACTAGGTGTATTCCAGACGAATACAATCGGAGTTATATTTAAAAAAAATCTAAAGCATTATAAATGGCAGTGAATGGCAGTCCAAATTTTTAAGCCCAGAAAAAAGTGCATCCATCCATTATAAAAGTAATCCACATGGCTCCAGGGGGGTTAATAAAGACATTCTGATGTGAATCGATGGGTTTGTAATGTAAAAAGTTATAATGTAAAATATGTAGCTTCTGGCGCGACGGCCTTCCGTATTAAAGTTACGGAAAAAGTGTAACTGGCACGGCGATGTCGTCGGATGTAGAGGGGAAGAAAAACTCAACTGGCGCAGCGACGGCATCGGACATGGTGTAAAAAAAAAACGTAATTGCCGCGACAATGACGTCGGACGTGGCGTAAACCTTTTGAACTTCGAGAGGCATTACACTTATTTCGTAAGTTGAAGGCGGTCCGCCAGAAGCCTTTATTAACCCCCCGGAGCCTTCTGGATTATTTTTATAATGGATACAGGGCTTGACATTAAGCATGTTCATGTGCTTGTCCGGAAAAAAGTTTGATATTTTGTGTGTTTGTGTGTGTGTGTGTGTGTGTGTGTTTTAAATATAATTTATTCTGAAGCAATATGCTGACCAGTATTCAATCAGCTTTGACATATTTAAATCTGCATATTTGTGAATTTTTTAATTATTATTTTTTACTTTATATAAAGGGCATTTCCCCTCTAATCTTATTAAATATAGGCTATGCTTCAGGTTTCATTTTATATTGTAAAATTTGATCTATACATTAATTTAAAATAAGACACTATAAGGGCTGTTACCAATCACATTAAATAATTTACACTGAAAAATTTAATTTGCATTAAATAATGTTTTGAAATTTGTATTTTTGGATAGACCAATAATGTTTAAACATCAAACCAAACCTCCAGTAGGTGGTAGCAGGTGGCCGTTTTAATGAGTGAGTCATTGAGTCGTTCATTCAAACGATTCATTCAAACGCTGAATCGTTCAGTAACACACATGTTGCTGTGACTTGTTGCGGTTCTGCTGTGAATGATTTTCACTGCTGAAATAGAACAAAACATTAAATATTGCTTCTTAAATGTAAGTGACTTTAAGGGAATGTTAATTTAAGTGAATGTTAATTAATTGTTTTGCTATGAACTGTCATATGAAGTCAGTGTCATTTTCAGTCGTGGTGGTATTCAGGAAAACAGGTCAAGTGTTGTAATGTCTTCTCTAGAGGCTGCACAAGTGTCAACAGCGCAACCTTGTTATCGTCAGTTCATTATATATTATTATCCACTATCAATCGCCACTTACACTAAATTAATGCAATCGTTCTTGCATTTTGGTGATTCGCTAGCTATTTTTTGTTTTAATCAGGTCCATCGGGCAAGTAAAATTCTCTTTCACTTGTCCCTTCGAAAAATCCACAAGCGTTAATGTCGAGCCCTGGGATGGATGCACTTTTTTTCTGGGCTTCAAAATTTGGGCAGCCATTCACTGCCATTTATAATTTTTGGATTAGCCAGAACTTTTTTTAATATAACTGATTCAGGGCTCGACATTAACGCTTGTCTGGGACAAGTGAAAGAGAATTTTACTTGCCCGATGGACAAGGGCCTGATTAAAACAAAAAATAAACTAACGTTAGCGAATCACCAAAATGCAAGAATGGTTGTGCATTAATTTAGTGTAAGTGGCGATCGATAGTGGATAGTAATATATGATGAAATGACGATAACAAGTTTGCGCTGTTGACACTCGTGCAGCCTCTCGAGGAGAAATTACAACACTAGAGCCATTTAAGCTGTTTCCTGAATACAATCACGACAGAAAGTGACTCTGATTTCATATGATGGTTCCATAAACATTACATTAACATTCACTTAGTCACTTACATTTTAGATGCAATATTGAGTGTGTTTGTTCTATTTCAGCAGCGAAAATCGTTCACAGCAGAACCGTAACGCGTCTCACAGCAACTGAACGATTCAGTGTTTGAATGAATCGTTTGAATGAACGACTCAATGGCTCACTCATTAAGACGGCCACCTGCTGCCACCTACTGGAGGTTTAGTTTCATGTTTAAACATACTTTCTAACATTTGTATTTGTCTATTCAAAACTACAAATCTAAATTTAATGTAGTTGTGATTTTTCAGTGTAAATTATTTTATTTGATTGGTAACAGCCCTTATATTGTCTCATTTTAATTTAATGTATTGATCAAATTTAACAATATAGAATGAAACCTGAAGCAGTGCCTTTATTTAATAAGATTAGGGGGAAAATCCCCTTTATAAAAGGTAAAAATATCCTACATTTCAAATGATTCAATATTTTTTTTAAAAATCACAAATATGCATATTTAAATATGTCAAAGCTGATTGAACACTGGGGAGAATATTGCTTCAGAATAAATTATATTTACAACGCACACACGCACGGAAAAACAAAAAAATATCGAACTTTTTTCCGGACAAGCACATTTTTTATTTGGCCAAGTGAATGAACGATTTGAAACAAGAATGTAATACACCTAGGATGGCTTGAGGGTGAGTAAATCATGGGCTAATTCTCACTTTTGGGTGAACTAACCCTTTAATATGACAGTGGTTTTAAATGTTGTTTTTGTTGCTTTTTGCATTTGAATATTGCACTTTACTAGTAGATACAGCATGAAATAAACATGTATGAACATCAGAGAATATGTTTAAAGATACAGTACAATGTATGAAATCTGTATTGTCTCATGTAATCGCAGTGTTTCAACTGCGCAAACGTTAATAAACGTCAATAAATAGCTTTTAAGCAATGTCATGTCACATTTACCTCAGAAAAAATATTCTGTCAAGTAGAAAAAGTATATTTACTATATTGCATAGTTATTGTATTGCTGTTCTTTAGTATTTAATGTATGTTTGAATAAATATTTTATGACAGCACCACTTAAAATTTGTATCTGTGTCTCATTTTTTTCCAGCCAGATGATGATGAGAGAGACATTGTTCATGGGGTTAATGTAGGGCATCTTGACTATGAGTGAGGACATCAGACATGATAGTGCCTTCCCAGATGATGTTGTGGATGTGGATGTCATACTGGACGGAGATTGTGGTCATGGATCTAGAAGATGCCCTAAATGCCTTTGCCACACTGTTTGGGCTCAAGCTATGAGGTTATCCAACTTTTTATTTTATTTTTATTTTTAATCTAGGTTTAATGGTTGGGGAGAGCTGCAAAGCTGAAAAAAATACAGTGAGGTAACACTGGTGCATATGTGCTGTTTATGCTCATTGATAAATGTACTGAAGCTTGAGAGTTGATTAAAATGAACTTAAATTAAGGGTGTGTTCACACTTGTCATGTTTGGTTCGATTAAAACGAACCCTGGTGCGGTTGCTCGGTTAGTGCGGTTCATTTGAACATATGTGAACGCTGCCACCCGAACTCTGGTGCGCACCAAACAAGCGGACCGAGACCGCTAAAAAGATGGGTCTCGGTCCGCTTCCAAACGAACTCTGGTGCGGTTCGATTGATATATGAACGCAACACGGACCAAACACATGTAAACGGACCAAAAACCAGACGTAGGCTATAATGTCACAAGATGCGACGCATAATGCAGCTGATTTGACGACGCGGAAAGATCGGTGTACGTTATCCAAAATGAGTAACTTTAACGTTAGAGGGCAAACGTAGAGCAACGAGGAAGAGCCTCATCAATATTTGGTCTGACGAGCATGTTTCGAAAATGCTATAAAAACACACAAAAAGCATACCTGGCTCATCTCATCAAAGTTCCCGTGTTGCCCATTATTAGCAGGTACAGACGACAGAACGGCCGTCTCTTTTGCATAAGAGACGCCCGACTCTTTTCTGCACAACGGAGGAAATCCTGCTGCTGTTTTGAATGTTTTGAACATTTTATGAGCTCTTCATGAGTTCTCAGCGGGTAAAAATAATGCCACATGTACACGCATAAAATGATCGCGTTTAATCAGCACACAGCGTTGTTTTGAACATTTCATGAGCTCTTCATGAGTTCTCTGGTAAAAAATAATGCCATATGTGTTACACGCATAAAATGATCGCGTTTAATCAGCACACAACGTTGTTTTGAACATTTCATGAGCTCTTCATGAGTTCTCTGGTAAAAAATAATGCCATATGTACACGCATAAAATGCCCGCGCGTGTAATCCGCACACAGCATTGTTTTGCATGTTCGGTAAGCGAGCTCCTACGTCATATAAGCCGACCAATCAGGTTGTGACCGTCTCCCTGTGCCTTTGGTTCGGTAACTTTAGGTTCGCTGTTAAAAATGCCCGTGTGAACGCTAAGCGGACCAGGACTATTATGTTTGTTTTTGTTTTTTGGTCCGGACCAAACTAACCAAACGAACCGAACTACAAGTGTGAACGCTGAGTTTAAATTAAAATGGTATAAAGCCAAATCAGAGGTGTTTAACAGTCTGTGCCGTTTCTTTTTGCAATTTTCTGAAGAAAGGACATTTCAGACCTTTTGTGTGGTTGTTTTTGGTGTTTGTTTTTGCAATAAATATAAATGTGTACTGATATGTGTTGCTGTGATTTTAATTTGCTAAAGGTTTTATTCTAAATCAAATGTAATTTACAAATCAATATAGTAATGCAATTAATACTTATTAAAGCAGCTTTGCAACCAACTAAAGTGAAGTTATGATGACTAGAACATTTAAGTTCAGAAAACTAAAGTGAAGTTATGATGACTAGAACATTTAAGTTCAGAAAACTAAAGTGAAGTTATGATGACTAGAACATTTAAGTTCAGAAAACTAAAGTGAAGTTATGATGACTAGAACATTTAAGTTTAGAAAACTAAAGTGAAGTTATGATGACTAGAACATTTAAGTTCAGAAAACTAAAGTGAAGTTATGATGACTAGAACATTTAAGTTCAGAAAACTGAAGGGGAAGTTTTTATTACTAAATGGAATTAGTTCAGATAACTTATCCAAATAAGTAAGAGAAACTTAAAAAAACCAATGCAAAAAGATAACAAAATATATTAAGTTAAGTCAACAAATAATTTTTTACAGTGTACATAGTGCACCTTTAACATTTCTAGAATCATAAAAATGATCACAATATGAATCAAATCAATATTGTGTTGGACAACAGTCAAAGTCAAAAAGGTTGAGTACCATTGCTTTAAAGTTTATCTTTTGGGGAAAAAAAAAACATTTTAAACCCCTCTAGACCCCTTTTCTTTTTATAAGTATTTACTTCAACGTTTTGATTCATACGTTTTATTTATATAGCTCCTTTCCCAAGCTCAAGGTCGCTGTACAAAAAAGATATACATACACAAAATATACACAAAATATTATAGACATGTATATACAATGTAGAACATAAACATACAGTTCACTGCCTTTCACAAATCCTCCCCCATGGCCTCATGGGATAGTAAAGTGTCCATTGGATCCCAGAAGTAATAGATCATCCAGAGACGTTTTGCCTACTGTGATTTCGACATACTCTTTTCATATAATACTTCCCCCCTCTATATAGTAGTCACTAGGGAATTATGCAATGTTAAATGCAGCTTCAGTCACAGTTAATGTGGCCCCTAACCCCATGATGCTGATTCAGTTGTAATGATTTCACCGTATAAGAATCGCACTTTAATGGTTTGTTCTCATTCCTTCATCTACAGGCATGTTTTTGTTATCAGCTGGGTAGCGTCTGGGCCCACTTAAGTGTGCCATCTATTATTCCTCCCATGCATAGCATGTGTATGCATTCCCTTACTGCTGTAATTAAACGCTGCCATTAAAAGTTTACATGGGGCCTCTTTCCTGACGTGTCCTCCAACTGCAGGTCCTAGATCAGCTGGACAGTAATATACAAAAAGCTGAGAAGATCAGTTTGGTCTAAGGATATTTCAAAGATATAATCCAAAAACCGATCAATTAATAGGTTGACTTGTTTAATTCGATTTTTTAAACGATATTTTAGGCAGTATTGTTTTACATGGGGTGAAATAAGAGATGTAACTTTGGAGAGCATTTTAGCATGCTTCCATTGTACTAGGATTTTTTAAATTAAAAAAAAGCTGGATAGAATCAGCAAGATAAAAAAAATGTGATTAAAAACTTGTGACATAAAAGACATGCGAATAAACTGCAAACACTTTTACCGAATAAATCCCTTGATGTGCAAAATACCTCACACGACTGGTGATTGGATGTGATTGGGTAACGAGACTAACAAACGAACCAATCATTGAACAGTATTTTAAATGTTGGTTTGATCATTTTGAAATGCCTGAGCCAAAGTATCATCAGAATTATTTGGATTAATGAAACATTTGATTAATTTGGATTAACTCCCTCCCAGAAGGTGAATGCATTCCCAAATATGCAGGCATCCGAATGCAAGACAACATGACAGTGTTTATTGTGTATTTTTCTACGTGCTTTGAGACGCAAGTCATTTAGTCGGTGTAGTAAAAAAGAGCCACATACTTCCTTGATTGCAGCAACTTCCGTTTTTATTACATATTTTGCCCCAATTTCCCAGGAGGTGAAAAGTTTGTTCTCTTGAACACATGGGATGGATTCTTATATTATAGTTATAGTTCTTGGTGGGAATGGGACTTAATTGAATTTAAAGCACTTGTCTGGCTATCACCAGACCAAGCTCAATTTAAAATTGAACATTGGTCTGGGGAGTCAACTGGCATTATTCAAATAACTCTGTACGCAATTGGACAGTCCTTCAACCAATCAGACCACAAGAAGCGTGATCAATGGGCAACGACCCATCGTTCCTCTATCTTTCATCGCGTTAAACCCGCCAATAGCGTGCCAGGTGGATAAGCCAGTCTGTGATTGTTTTCCGCAAAAATGTAACAGAAGCAGTAGAAATGAATGTAGAGGTTTCCAGACTGAGTTGCCAGGCGAAATCAAATCGCTGGAAGATCAGCCTGGGTTTACCCAGTCTATTTAAGCACAGCACTTTTGTGAAAAGTGACTATGACAGTTTTATGCAAATGTATACAATTAAAACAAACTATTGACACAATATTGCCTGGTACTTTGTCATTTTTAATGAATCAACTGCAGAACAGTTGCAAGTCTCCAAGCAACTCCCAGTAGTGGACCGTCATTCCTAAGCGGGTGATTCAATGACTCATTCCACCGTATGTGCTCTCCAAAGAGGAATCCACAGGGTATTCTGTGTTTCAAGTGAGACTCCAATTCAAAGGGAATATCCTTTGCTAGTTATCCTTTCTTTTTAGTGGGTTATCTCAACCCATTATCAGTTGTGTTTTTTAATTATTTTTGTAGTTTTGCACATGCCTTATTGAATGATGAAGGTGTATAAGAGTGAAAGGGAAAGAGAGGGAGTAAAATGGGAGGAGAGAGACAGATGAACAGAGTGGCAAAACAAACTATCCTTTAATCACTGAGACTCCCAAGGGAGGAAATGCCTGGCTTCTTGCTATACAGGAAGTTAGCATACTAAAAACATATACAAACAAACTCGTATATGCTGATGCAAGTGTGGTTTATTGGGAGAAATGTAGGTCATTTTCTCTCGTGGTTTGCATCCTGTTTTGTGAAGTTTGAAATGAATCAAACAGACAGGGACAGCAACTGCTCACTGTGCAAAGAAACTTGAAACAGTAACAAACATTTGCAGTGAGCCATCCTGATAGAATGTCACGAAGGATCACAGGAAGAAAACTTCAGTGGCTACACCATTATCCTCCTTCTGACCTTTCCTTTAAACTATTATGGTAAAAAAAAATAAGGCAGCTTTCAGGTGCAGTCAAATACATGTTGTCACACTGAGAGCACACTTTATGAAGCCTGAATCTGTTGTATGTTAACACCCCGCTTCTCCTCACCCCCCCCCCCCCCCCCCCCTAGATTGGCTCCACGTTTTGATTCAGTGGCAGTGGCAAGAGAGTGCAATTCAGCATTGTTACAGACATTGTTTTTATTGATATGTTGCTGAGTATTGTGTTTCTGCATAATTACTTCTACAAAAGGCCCCCCAAAAGGCTTTACTAAATTATATATTTGGCTTTTATATTGTTACTATATTGAAGCCAATTATTAAAATGTTATCTGGAAAATGTTTACTTTATACATTGAGTGTGTATTTTTTTTCTACTCCCTATTAATAATAATTACTAAATTATCTATTATTAACAAAGTTTTGGAGGAGCAAGTTCAGATAATCTACCCAATCATCACAAAAGGAGGCTTATAAATAGAGCTAACTTTCCTCTGTTCCACAAAACAATTTCCAGTGTTTCACAGCAGGGGATGCTCTGGGTTTGGGCCAACTTCACAATGCAGGCAGACTGTTCTCCTGGCAACCGCCAAACCCAGACTCATCCATCGGCTTGCCAGACAGAGAAGTGTGAATTGGCACTCCAGAGAACACATCTTCACTGCTCTGGAGTCCAGTGTCAGCATGCTTTACACCAATGCATCCGACGCTTTGCGTTACAATACACCACTTGGATGCAGCTGCTGGGCCATGAAAACCCATTGCATGAAACTCTTTATGCCGATTGTTTAAAAGCAGCTTCACAGTGTTAACATGAAAATAAATGATGATACAGAAAAACTTTTGATTCTGCTATTTGACATTGACCCTGCGATAGGTGTTGTAGTGTGTGTAGTTGTGTCTTCAGCCATTTTGGTGTGTTAAATTTGAGTCAGTTTTAGACTTACCATTTTTATGTTTGAATTTACATTAGGAAAAACAAGGTTTATGTTCCATATTGTGGGGCTCGGCAATTTTAACATAATATCGTCATCATATCAGTGATGTAGATGGACCAAAATAAAACCATTAAAATATTAATTATGTAATACTCATAATACTCAATATGTTGCACCACAGTGAGTCATTTTTATGTTGTAATTACCCACCTACCAAATCCAACATTACCCACTGACCATGAAATATCTAGTTGTGAGGAAATGTCACAAACGGACTTATTGCACAGGTGGCAACCTCTCACAGTACCACGCATGAATTAACTGAGCTCCTGAGAGAGCGACCCATTTTTTCCACAAATGTTTGTAAGCAGTCTGCATATAGGTGATTGCTTTGGGAAAAATGTCAGATTAATTTAAAACAGTTAAGATTGCTTTTTATCTTTTTAGAGATTTTCTTTATATGTTCAGTAAATTTTAGTTGAGGATCTAAAACCAATCCAAAAATTTTGAATTCTGAGACAAAGTGATTTTTTTCATTTTGTCTGTTAATTTTAAATATTTAGTTTAGATCTTAATAGAAAAGATCTTAAGTTTCTTAATAGAAAAACACGTGGAGACTGTCTTTGTTAGATTTATCACCAACTGATTTTGATTGAGCCACTGTCTGACCTCAGCCATGTAGACAGCACATCAGCAGCCAGCTCTGGTGATTTTGCAGGTGCATAAAAGAACTGCATCATCTGCGTATAGCTGGAAACGGGCACCTGAACAATTTAATGGCAAGTCATTTATAAAAAAACTGAACAGCAAAGGATCAAGTATAGAACCCTGTGAGATGCCCGTTTTGCTGTTCAAAAGCGATTATTTTTCCTGGGGAACTTTAACACACTGTGCTCTAGCTTGAAAAATTAAAACATGACACTTTAGTTAAAAGCAAGCTATGGTTGATGGTATCAAAAGCCTTTTTAAGGTCAAGGAACACAGCTCCCACCACATCACCCCTATCCAGGGATTTTTTCACATTTTCAATAAAACTTCAGTTTGCAATTTCGGTTGAATAACCCAATCTAAAGCCAAACTGCTGCGGGTGGAGGAGCTGGTTAGCTTCTAAATAATCAACCAATTGTGCTGCTCCAACTTTCTCAATAGAAATTGTATGATAATTACACAGTCCTGATTTCCTGATTTAAATACTGGCACAATAATGTCTTTTTTTTTCATCCTAAAGGAAATGCACCAGTCGTTATAGAAAGATTAACTAGATGTGTCAGTTTAATTGACACAGTTTTATATTTTTTAGCTACTAATCTTATAGATATCGTTTGATTTTGAAATGGACAATTTATTAATAATCTCTTCAACTTTTGTCTCCTGAACCTCTTTAATATAAAAAGAATCTGCTGATGAAATTCCAGTTGGATTAAAATCTATGGACTCAAAATTTGTTAAATCTTCTACTGACTGCACAAAATATGAATTAAATTCATTTGCCATAGTGGCACACTTATTTATATTCTTACCATTTATGTTAAGTTCCTTTATTTCTTTGGGTTAGTTTGTTTTATTAGTCAGATTGTTTAGATGTTTCCAGAGGGAACTATTGTTTCCCTTAGCTTTGCCTATAAGTTGAGTGTAATATGAGACCTTGGCCGTACATAATTCTAGTACCACTTTATTTCTTAAACTGTGTTCATTGTCCAGCTTTAAATGGAGATTACAAAATGGAGATTGCATTCTCTCCGTGTTTATGATTCTTTGCAGCCTTCTGCCACTGCCTATAACCCTTCACTAGAAATTGAAAATAACTCACTCCCGCTAAATGTTTATTCTTTGAATTCTTCGCCTTTCTACTACATAGACAAGCCTTATTGAAAGCCCATTTTACCAGCAGGGAAGTACCACTTTAAATTAATTATTATAAAATGCATAATTAATATTTGTATAATATTATATATAATATTATATAATATTAAATTTTTCTCTGGGATTCTCATTAGTCATCATAATATTAATTTCAATGCTGATTTCATCAATGGATTCTACTTGAATGTAAATGTGAGCTTCCAGTACATTCCTAAGTTTATAGAGTATATGGTGTGCTGCCGTTCGCCCTGAGTGTTTAGTACACAGATGAGTGGAGTGTGGAGCAGAGGCCGGGTGACGCTCGGGAATTTGGAGTTGTGGTGCAGTGAGGGGTGTCATACAGACAGGCTTTGTGAGCTGGCCTTTAGTGGGAGGCTGGATGAGGGGTGCAGGGCGGGCCGGCCACAGAAGGCCGTGGATGGAATGCATGGAATGGAAGACTGACTGTAGCCAGGACCATATGGGGTGGTTAAGCAAGGAGTGATCGTAGTAGTTTAAAGAAAACTATTGATCAAAATGTAGAGTTTAGGTGCAAACTGATGAAAGCATCCATGGAGGTTTTTGGCCGGGTGGTATACTGCAGCCATCTATCATATCAATACTAATTTATATAAACTTCAGCTCTATACTGAATTGCAAGTTGTTGTTGTTGTTGTTTTTTTCTTCAGCGGAAATTTACAAATCCTTTGAAAATTAGTAATGCTGGTGCCTTTGTTACTGCAAATTGCTGTCATTGACCTCCTAGAGAGGTTAGCACTTTAACAATATTAAAAACGTATATACAATATTTCAACAATGAAATCATATTTTCTGTCAGAATATAATCAGAATACCCTTTTTTACAGTGCCCTGCACATGAGTCATGACATGACAATTCCTTCCATATTTCATGCTCATGTTTTATTAACTTCTTTCCTTTTTTATTTAAAGGGTTAGTTCACCCAAAAAATATGAATTACTCACCATCATGCCCTTACAGACCTGTAAGACCTTTGTTCATCTCTGGAACACATATTAAGACATTTTTTTGTTGAAATCCGATGGCTCAGAAAGGCCTCCATTGGTAGCAATGACATTTCCTATAAAAAGGCACAAAAGACGTCATTAAAAAGTCCATCTAACTACAGTGGTTTTACAATAATTATATGAAGCGAAGAGAATAGTTTTTGTGTGCGAGAAAAATCAAAAATCAAAATTACGACTTATGACTGATTTGAACACACTGCTTCATCAAGCTTCGGCGTGTATAGAATCAGCGGTTCAGATCGCCAAAGTCACATGATTTCAGTAGTTTGGCAGTTTGACATGCAATCTGAACTAACCCTTTAAAAACATGGCCACATTCTATTAATTTGTTTCATAATTTTAGTTAAATGATCTGAAACGATTTGTGATTCAGTCTGAATTTCAGATTGCTTGCTTGTGTACTGAATTATGTGGAGTGCCATAGACCCACGAGGGGACATTCTCACAACCATGCGTTCCATAAAAGTTCTCTAAAGGTGCTAAAAATCCTTAGAACATTAGGGAAGTTCTTAAACCATCATCTTTTGGATATGAAAGTGCTGCAGTTCTTAAGATCCTGCAGGGGGACTTTCCATTTTGGTTACTTTATGGTTACACCAACATTACAAAGGGAACATTTGGGACATGAATAGAACGCTGCCACATGGTCCTCTGTTGGTAATATAATAATGTTCCCGTTATGACTTTAGGGGGACATTCCATTTTGGTTATTCCATGGTCACATAACAAAGAGGACATTTGGGATGTTAACAGAACGCTCCGACATGGTCCTCTGTTGGTCATATAATAACGTTCCCGATATGACTTTAGAAAGACGTTCCATTTAGTTATTCTATGGTCAGCTGGTCACATCGCAGCATTACAAAGACGATATTTGGGACGTTAACAAAACGTTCCCACATGGTCTTCTGTTGGTAATATAATAATGTTCCCGTTATGACTTTAGGGGGACATTCCATTTTGGTTATTCTATGGTCACATTACAAAGAGGACATTTGGGATGTTAACAGAACGCTCCGACATGGTCCTCTGTTGGTCATATAATAACGTTCCCGATATGACTTTAGAAAGACGTTCCATTTAGTTATTCTATGGTCAGCTGGTCACATCGCAGCATTACAAAGACGATATTTGGGACGTTAACAAAACGTTCCCACATGGTCTTCTGTTGTTCATATAATAAATATGACATTGACATTAAAACAATGCTCAAAATGTGACATTAAAAGAAGCCTCCTATACGGTTCCCTGTTAGTCAGGGAGTTTCATTTAGTTTCATTTAGGACATTCTGGGAACATTTCAAAATAAGATACGGTCGCCTTAACATCCTGAATGTTCAATAAAGGTATGCCAAATAATGTCCCACAACCCTTTAAAAAAATCCCCATCATGACCATGAACATTCAAGACACAAGATGACACAAGATGTGGATACCCGGACACAAAATGTGGACAGCAGTGCTTCATTGCTGAATAAAAGTATTAATTAAAAAGAAAAATCTTACCAACCCAAACCGTTTGAACAGTATTATATGTAGCCATTTTTGGGTGCAATATGCATCAAACAGTTAATAAACAGGTGTTCATTGATGGTTAATGCACCAAGTCTTCATCAAAACAAATATAATGATAAGCTTTAGAAAAAAGCTTAATATGTACCACTAACCTGTGGCTTAACTGGTCAGAATCTGACTGGGTTTGTGCAGCTGTTCAACAGAACAGTCTGTAATTACTCTGCTATTTTTTATTTTCTATATATGCCCCTTTGGGCAGTGGTGGACCAGCTTGGCCGCAGATTAGGTTGGGTGTGTACCCGTGTGTACAGTATGTGTGTCTGTGTGGTTGTTGTGGTATGAACATATCTGCAGTTAGTTACACATTAAGCCTGTGTGTCTGAGTAGTCTGTTGGGGATAGTGGTTGTGTGTGAGGACGAGATAGAGATAATGAGTGTGTGATTTATTTCTGACCATCAGTGTGTTTTTTTGGGACACACCCTTTGGTTTAGCCTAGGCATTAGCATACTAAATACTAAATAGCAATAGACTTTTATGATTGAAAACTAACCAGAGTCTTCGTAATTCTTTTTAACTTAAGAGATTTACGTCATTCATCAAGCTCTGACCAATGCCCCATTAACAAATCCAACAAAATGTGCTTTAATTTAAGTCCACGAGAACACATGAACTAGACTGTTCCAAAGTCATCATAATGACAGTTTTCCCAGTAGTCCTCTGTGAATTGAGTCTTATTAAAGATCTTGAATGACAGAGGTTTGTAAACAAGAGGCTGTTCATCATTCAGTCACATACACAAAACTGCATAAAAGCGATGTGGTGTTCATTGGAAAATATGAGTGCAGCAGCGGTAACTATTAGTAGTGGGTTAGGTCATATTTGTCTGTTCTCCCCTGGGAACTCTGTGAAAAGAAACAGATTGATGCTGAGGCTCATGCCAAAGCAGAAACAACCAAACGGTTTCAGCGAATAACACCCTCACATGAATTTAACCACAAATATCAAAAATATATAATTAAGAGAATCAAAAAATGCTTATGATCAAACACTCCTATGAACTTTTTGTTTTGTTTTTGCATTTTTATTTTATTTTATTTTTTTATGACAGTTAGGCACCCTTTAAATTCAAATTTTCATAATCCAATAAAAAGGACATTCTCAATATTAATATTTTATTGTATGTATGGCAAAAAAAATGTATAAGCAAAAAGGCTGCACCTTTACACACACACACACACACACACACACACACACACACGTACACACACACACACACACACACACACACACACACACACACACACACACGTTGGTCTATGTGGTTTACAGAGACTCTCCATAGGCGTAATGGTTTTTATACCGTACAAACTGTATTGTCTATCCCCTTACACTGCCCCTGCCCCTAAACCTACCCATCACAGGAAACATTCTGCATTTTTACTTTCTCAAAAAAACATAATTTAGTATGTTTTTAAGGCCATTTGAATTATGAGGACATTTGATATGTCCTCATAAACCACATTTATAGTGTAATACCAGTGTAATACCCATGTAGTTATACAAATTTGTGTCCTCATAAACCACATAAACAGGCTCACACACACACACACACACACACACACCGATCAGGCATAACATTATAGCCACAGGTAAAGTAAGTGACAGCCGGTAACTGACAGGTAAAGTGAATAACACAGATCTCTTTATCACGGCACCTGTTAGTCGCTGTTTGGCAGCAAGTGAACATGTTGTCCTCAAAGTTGATGTGTTAGAAGTAGGAAAAATGGGCAAGCCTAAGGATTTGAGTGAATTTGACAAAGGCCAAATTGTGATGGCTAGACGACTGGGTCATAGCAGGTCTAAAACTGCAGATCTTGTGGGGTGTTCCCGGTTTGCAGTGGTCAGTATCTCTCAAAAGTTGTCCAAGCAAGGAACAGCGGTGAACCGGCAACTATGGCAAGAAGGCAAGCCGGTGGAGGCAGTGTGATGCTTTGGGCAATTTCCTGCTGGGAAACCTTGGATCCTGCCATCCATGTGGAAGTTTGACACATACTACCTAAGCATTATTGCAGACCATGAACACCCTTTAATGGAAATGGTATGCCTGGTGGCTGTGGCGTCTTTCAGGTGGATAAGGCACCACATTATCATCAAAAATGTCAAAAATGGTTCAGAATGGTTTGAGGAGCACAACAAGTTTGAGCTGTTGACTTGGCCTCCAAAATTCCAAGATCTAAATCCAATCGAGCATCTGTGGGATGTGGTCAGGGCTGTTTTGACAACACAAGATTAGGAATATGGTCATAATGTTATGCCTGATCAATGTGTGTGTGTGTGTGTGTGTGTGTGTGTGTGTGTGTGTGTGTGTGTGTGTGCACGCTTAAAAATTAATTAATTAAAAAATAATCGTGTGACTAGGACTCAAATCATGCTGCAGAATGTGTGCTTATAAAAGACTTTCAAGAGGAATATGGAGTTTATATTAAAGCCAGAAAGTATATTAGAAACTATAAAGTATCAGGATTGAGAATAAAGTGCTCAAAATTCCTTGAAATGTCACTGATGACAGTTACCAAATGACCAGCTACTGAATCATTACCTCTGGTTTACCACAGAACTCAAAAGCAGTCTCATTTCAATACAACACAGATTCAGGACTTTGGCAAATGTTTTTGCTTGGACAGTAGTTTTTGCATTCCCTCATCTTTTACAGGATTTTTTCTCATGGTTTTCCCATCCAAAAAAATTAAAATAAAAGACTTCATGGAATGTAACGGTAATATAGAATGGCATCCCTGCTATGGTAAAAATGATACGAAAAGGAACATGCTGCATTCCTAACAATACTATGTTATGAGATGAATACATATAAAATTATGGAATCCTAGCTCAGAAGACATAACATATATTTTATAATTTCTACTGTGACAAGGTGATGTCAGTTAGCACTGCATTATTATGCTTTATTGTTATGAAAATACCCAAGATGCTTTAACACATAAACCACACACATTAACCATATATTGTCATTGAGTGTTTAGCGCTCCATAATACTTATATTTCTTACGTAACTTCAGGCCATAGACTATCATGTCTCTCTGAATTTAAATTGGGATTTATTCACATTGGCCCATGAAATCACTTTGCCCATACAAAGTGCGAGGGACAAAAGTATGTTTTATTAAAAGTGCCCTGCATATTCTATGCCCATGGCATAGAGGAAAAATTACAGCGGGCTTTTATATTTATAATTATCACAACTCATGTGCTCATTCATAATTCTTGCTCTCTCAGATGCAGCAATTGGAGAAGCAGGTATTGGAAGCAGAGCGTCGGGCATATGAAGACAACCAGCAGGTACTAATAACACCTGTGGAATTTTCATCAATAAATATTTTTTGATTCAGCTGAATTATGTTTCTGTTCTTAAAGGGACATTCAAACACTAAAACACGTTTATTATTAACAGTTACAGTACAGATTGAACATCTGTGAAAACAATGGTCAATGAGAGAGAGAGAGAGAGAGAGAGAGAGAGAGAGAGAGAGAGAGAGAGAGAGAGAGAGTACCCTAGAGATGGTTGTGTGTAAAAAATCATAGTAGATCTGCAGTTTCTGAAATACTAACCATGCAACATTCAAAGTCACTTAAATCACCTTTCATCCCTATTATGGTCAGTTTGAACTTCAGCAGATCGTCTTGAACATGTCTACATTCCTAAATGTAATCATATAATTATTAGCACTGTTTGTATGTGCATGTGTGTGTTGCAGGTGCAATGGATGGAAGAGCGCTTAAAGGTTTCAGATATCCAGTCAAGTGATTCAGAGCTGCAGCTTTTCAGGCGCTGTCAAAATCTTCAAGCGGCACTGAAGGAGAAAGATGAGCTTATTGCCACCCTAGAGCAGCAGCTGGAGGAACAGGTCAGTCACACCTCCAATTATTAAAACCATAAGGTTTGCATCAGTATATAAAACGCCTATTTAAATCCATTCAAATTTTAAAAAATTGTGATCCATACATTACATTTTACACCTTCAGAAACAGAGCCGAATCCAAGATGCCAAGACTGTGGAAGAAAAAGCAGCTAAGATCAAAGAATGGGTCATGCGGAAGTTGAATGAAGTAGGTTCATGCTCTTTGTATGTATTTGTGTTTTAGAAAGAGATACATATGTGGGGGAGTGTGTGAATGTTTGTGATTCACTATTGTAGTTTGATATAGAGAATACCTCTCTGAGAGAGATCAACCAACGACAGGAGACTGAGATACAGGACCTGAGAAGACAACTGCAAGGTATTCATGCGTGTGGTCATATTGTATTAAATCATGGCTCATTCAGAAAAGCATTCTACCATTTATCCTGCAAGTTGTGCAGTATATACATTTAAACATGTCAACAAAATGACTGACATAAACTATTTTTTTTAATCAATGATATTTATATTTAAATGTAAATATTTATTAAAAAAAAATCTTTTATATCCTTTCTAGAATATGAATATATTTATTTTATATTATTTGTGCTGTCTTAGTCATGGAGCAGACTTTGGGTTCTGGTGGCCCAGTCCAGCCCAGTGTGGGTGAGGCCCAGCGGCTTAGCAGCCTGACTTTTGGCTGTTTCCAAAACAGAGGGAAAATTCCAAAGGTGCTGACGGGCCCAGAACCATCCCAGAAGAGCATCGGCACCCTGCCGGATCGTGAACACGCACACATGGATTGCAGAAGACCCTCTACTGGTCAGTCTAATATGATTTCTTTAGTTGTTTGACTGAATGTAGTAGTTCATAATCCGTTGAGTTTGATTGAGATGCAACAGGGCTGGTAAGAAATTAATATTCAGCAAGAATGCAAATAAATTGATCAAAACTGACAGTAGGGTTAGCTAGCAAAGATTCTATTTAAAATAAAAGCTTTTCTTTTAAACGTTCTGTTCATAAAAGAAATAACAAAATAAAACTATGCTGCTGATAATAATTAAAAGGTCACTTTAGTGATTTAGCATTAAGCTTTGAATTTAAACTGGTTCATTAATGTAGTAGAAATGTGAAATTATTTTTGAATTTGGTGCCTTCTAGACTGAGAAAAGACAGAAAATGTATTTTTGTTTCATGGGGATAAAAGACAACAACTCCCAGAAGGCACTTGCTTCCCTGCTATACAAGGCCAGTCCCAAAGCTGGATTACTGGTCACTTTCCCAATGTTTTCATTTTCATGAAATCAGTTTAGTTAGAGAACAGACAGACACTACAATTAAAAACTGAATGTGTCTATTCAATAACATGTAAGTTAACTGCACAAACACAGCAGGAGACAGATTACATGCATTACGGGAACTGAGGTAAACGTCGGCGCAGCATACATTTGTGTTCAGTCTGGCGCTTTTTTAGTTTATGCCTTTGGAAGCTTAACTTTCATAGGAATTAATTTGAAACACTCACTTTGCTCAGTCACTACGTTTACATGAATGCCCGCAGCTGCCCGAGCCAAGTGCTGAGAGTGCGATCCCACCTCCCATGCATGAGTTGAAAACATGCGGAAATAGCTCCCTCTACTAGCTGTAGTCTTTTGCCTCTGGCCAAAATATCTTGTCTGGCTATCACCAGATCAAGCTCAATTTAAAACTGAACATTGGTCTGGGGAGTCTGCTCTGTATTTTCTACTGCACAAGAGGCGTGGATCAAGTGGCATTTTTCGAATAACTCAATTGAATGCAATTAGATAGTCCTTAACCAATCAGACCACAAGAGGCATGATCGATGGTCAATGACCCATCATTTCTCTATCTGTCATTGTGTTAAACGCCCCCAATAGCATGCCAGGTGGAGGAGCCAGTCTGTGATTGGGTCCCGCAAAAGTGTAACAAAAGCAGTAGAAATGAATGCACACGTTTCCCGACTGAGTTGCCGGGCGAAATCAAATCGCTAGCAGATCAGGCTACCAGTCTACAAAAAATCCTCAGATGAAGCAAAATGACAATATTTGCGTAATCAGAGGATTTTTTCCAGAAATAAAATACGTAAATCTCTTGTGTCAGGGGGATGTGAGGGAAGCACGATCATTTGAATAAGCTCCCGTGTTTCTACTGATACAAAGCCATTTGCTAAATCGCTGAAGTAACCCTTTAATGATATATTATTAATTATAGAATCAGATCAGATGTTATAGAATTATATTAAAATGGATGATACTTTAAAATATAAAAAATAGAAAAGTAATGTTTCTTAAAACTTATTTTGACAAAGCCGCATCTGGAAATGAATCAGCATGACAGCATTACACATCATTATCATACCGCACTGGTAGTGATGACTGCATTTTGATTCACTGAAAACAACTGCTTACACTGCAAAAAATGTATTTCTTACGTAGTATTTTTGTCTTGTTTCTAGTCAAAATATCTAAAGATTGTTACATTAAGAAACATTTACTAGACAAGTAAAAATGATTGTCTTGTTTTGGGGGGAAATAACTCTAGAGAGAAAAATTTAGAGAGTTTTTGCTTAAAATTTGCAAAATAATCTGCCAATGGTGTAAGCAAAATTATTTTGTTATCTGTTTGAATTAAGATAATTTTTCTCACCCCATTGGCAGATTATTAAGCTTATTTTAAGCAAAAAACTCTTAATTGTGAATAATTTTTTCCCAAAACAAGACAATTACATATGCTTGTCTAGTAAATACTTCTTCTTTTAAGAATTTTTAGATGTTTGGACTAGAAACGACAAAAATACTAAGTAGGCCTAAGAAAAGCATTTTTTGCAGTGCAACTCAATTGGTCACACGCATTAGTGAAATTGTTGGCTTGACAATGGTTTGCAAAATATGTACTATTCATATTTAAAGGGTTACTTCAGCGATTAGCATATGGCTTTGTATCAGTAGAAACCCAGTAGAAAAGTATATTCAAATGATTGTGCTTTCCCCCCTCATATCCCCCTGAGACAAGAGATTTATGCATTTTATTTCTGGAAAAATTACTCCTATGATGCAAAATGACGATATTTGCATCATAGGAGGAATGTTTGGCCTAAGGCTAAAGACTACAGCCAGCAGAGAGAGCCATTTCCGCATGTTTTGAACCCGCGCATGCATGGGAGATTACCTCAGCTCTCATCACGAGAGCTCATAAGCTCATTTATAGCTCATTTATTTTTATGACTCCTGCAGTTAGTGCTCAGTGCTGTGATACTCGCGCAGTGACTCACTCATTATATTGAAGAGACACCAGTTTTTAATTGTAGTGTCTTCTCCAACTCAGTCACAGTAATCAAGTTGATGGCTTTGGGAATGGCCTCACAGGGCAGCGAAGCATTCTGGGAATTGTAGTCTTTCATCCCCATGAGACAAAAATACATTTTTTGTCTTTTCTCAGTCTAGAAAGCACCAAATTCAAAAATAATTTCAGATTTTTACTACATTAATGACCCAGTTTAAATACAGATTCATCTTCCCAGCGCTGAAGTACCCCTTTAACAAGTCTGTGTTTGTTCTAATCCAGATTCTGGAATAAAACAAAACTGCCCAAAAACTGAGGACGAGGGTGAGCGGGACAGTCCCGGACGCACTCTTTCTTGCAGTGTCTCTTCTATTCTGTCCAGCGCTGCCTCCTCTGTCCTGTCCAGCGCTGCCTCTGAAGGGGAGAGGAGTCTGTATGGAGGTTTGCATTTCAGTCGACCCACAAGTGAGACATACCACACCGCCTCTGACGACAGCAGCTCGCTGTTTGATGATGACATGCAGCGTGTGGATTGCCCCAGACTTTGCCTTCCCGGCACCAAGAGCACTTCAAAGAATGACAAGGAGAAGACAGATGCTGAAGATGGATCCTCGGATGAGTTAAATAAGCGCTTCCAGTCGCAATGTCTGGATTCTTCGTCCTCCTCCAGTGATACAAACACCTCCAGCCCAGTCCTAACTCCAGCTCTCACACCAAAGCGTCCCACCCCATCTCAGGACACCCAAGACACGCCAGCTTCCCCTAAACAGCCCCGATTGCGCAATCCAAATTCATTTAATGTTAGTTTGGCAATGGCCAAGAAGCATATGAGTCAACCTCCATTGTACAGTGAAGCCGCCCATGGGCGAACACGAAATGCTATCAGCATGCTACGTCCTCTGCGTCCTCAAGAAACAGACATGGACCAAGATCAAAAGATGGAGACTGGTGAAAGAGAACATACTGATGTGCCTTCAGCTGAAGTACCACCTGAGGAACCCGAAACACCCGACGCCTCTGCAGCTGTCCCCGGGAGTAAACCCCCGACCCCTCCGCTGCACAGGCTGCCCTCTTGGGTGAGTCCTGTAACAAATAGTTGAACTAATATGAATTGCTTTAGTTTTGGTTCATGTGCTAAACTTGTGTTTTCCTATTATCTGCAGGAGAGCAGAATATATGCAGTGGCAAAATCGGGAATTCGTCTGTCAGAGACGTCATGTACAGATGTAGCTAATAAAGGTGAGTTTTACATTCTGTTTTTAGTATGTGTGTTTTTTGTGTGTTTTTTTTACATCCAGCATCGCATTATCATTTACGTGCATTTTGTTCGTTATTAATTTCTTTCCATTGACATTTTGCACATTTTCAGGCTTCAAAATTGTATAATTTTGTAAACATCTATAGTGGTGAACATATTATAATGTTTGTATACTTCTACAAAAGAGGAAACAAATATTAAGAGATTGATTATGTTGGTCAGAAGAGAGAAAGATTTTGATTTTGCCGTCACTCCCTTTCAGCCGTATGAAAAATATTTTATTTTATAATTAAGAATAGCAATGCTATGTGAGAAAATTACTATTTCTTTTTTCTGATTATGTGCTGAGAATTGTGGGAAACCTTAGTTCAGATTGGAATGTTCTTGACAAATTTCCCTAAGATTCACCCGAATTTCCCTGAACAATTACAGTTCATTCACAGATTCATTCACAGAATTATTTTGGCTTGGTGCTGGGTTTAAAGGTTTAAACAATATTGTCATGTTATCTTTCTATAAACCCATTGATTTCAAAAGCTGTAGTTTTAAAGGTGCCCTGCCACACAAAACCATTTTTTCTTGTATTTGTGGAAATATGTTTGGCCCATATGTGTTTGTGTTTATGTCTTAAATGTGAAAATGAACTGCTACCTCCTCTGTCAGTTCTAGCCTCTGAAAAGAAATAAGTAGAGAAATCAGGCCATTTACAAAAGCTTGTCAGTCTGACGTGGTGTTGCCTGAGCTCATTACTATTCATGAGCTCGCTCAGTTGAGACGGCGCCCACAGAATTCGTCTAACTCAGTGACAGTTTTCGTATACAGCAAGGTTGGCTGAACGTCATATACATTAGGTGTATGTGAACTGTTTGCAGAATCTGTGAAATGTGAATAAGTTAAACTAAATAAGAGAGATCATACAAAATGTATATTATTTTTATTTAGTGCTGTCTTGAATAAAGTGTGTTTATATAGTCCACAAGACAAAAATAGCTAAATTTATAAAAATGACCCTGTTGACTCAAACAAAATATTAAAAAAGGTTCAAACATTCACTGATGCTTCGGATGGAAACACAATGCGTTAAGAGGTGTGAATTGGCAAAAAATTGTCTTATTTATCTTCCGGGAAACTGTTGCTTCTGAGAACACTAGGCAGTTTAACTGTTCAGGACAAACAAGGGACTCAAACATGAAACAACATCCAAAAAAAACAACAACAAAAAAACAGCCATGGATCATCCAGGGAACGACACACAGTATTGAGAATCAATGGTTCATAAACTTATTCCATTTCTTATTTGCCTTAATCATATTGTGCATTTTCTGACAGCTAGTCAAAATGTTCTATCCTCCTCTTCCAGATTCCTCCCACCCATCCTCATGCCCCGTCTACATGCTGTACACATCCCTTATCTACAGGAACACAAATACACCCATCTTCACCACAATCAAAGGGGTACGGATCTGTGTGTGTCTTTAGATATCTGTTGGAGTGTGTGGCTGTCTCAACAGTGTTGGGAAAAGTTACTTTGAAAAGTAATGCATTACAGTATTGCGTTAACCTCATAAAAAGTAACTTATTGCGTTACTTTTTCACACCCAGGCTTGTTTTGTTTTTTTATTTATTTTACTTATAATTTCCTTATAAGATTTTTATGCTGTGTTTATTGTAAAAAGTATTTGTCATAAATTACTGTGCATTTGCTTAGGATTCTGCATTTCTATCAGTAATAGACGCAAATCTTTCAATTGTGTTGTAATGAATGCCACTTTTTTTTTTACTCTCACAGAAGGCGACTTTGTTAAGCAACAGTCAGTTCTCTGAGGAGTCATCTAGTTCTGAGGAGGAGGACAGTTCGGAGGAGTGTCAGTCTAACTCTGGAGAGGAGGAAACCTCGCAGACCTCTGGATCAGAGTTACACAAGAGCAGCAACCAAGAAAGCCCTCGCTCCCTTAAGAGAGGTACATGCATTTTGCAGCAGTTGTTAAAGATCAGGGTTGGGAACCAAAAGTATAAAACCATACCTTTGAGTGAGACCATAAATTACAGAACCCTGGGAGGGGACTCTTTAGCTATGAGATCAGCAGAGCGCTGGTGACTTTTAAGCACCATGCACCGCAGCACTGTGACTTTTCTGTGAAGTCGCTGCTGTTCCTAAACTCTTCTGCTTTCCAATAATACCACTCACAGTTGACCATGGAATATCTAGCAGGGAGGACCGTTCACAAACTGACTTATTGCAAAGGTGGCATCCTATCACAGAGACCATGCTCGACTTCACTGAGCTCTTCAGAACAACCCCCAAAAAATAAAACGCATTTCCAGAAACGTTTTTAAATTCAGACTGCATGACTAGGTTCTTGATTATATACACCTCTGGCAAAATGTCTAATTGAGACACATGTCCCAATACCAAAGCCCCTTGAAGGCAAGTCTAACCGAAAAAAGTGTAATGCCTGCTAACGCTGTGGTACACAGGCAAGAAGACAAGAGGCTGTATTTTTGTGTTGTTATTTTTTTTTTAAATGGATGTCAATTGAGGAAAGGCTTCACTAAACTGAATAAACCACTTTTGCGAGGAAATAGCTTATCATTCAATGTCCATCAGCTAATCTTCAAAATGTTTCCTCTTAACTAGTTCAACAAAAAATGAAAATGATGTCCACAATGATTCACCCTAATGTCTTTCCACACCCGGTAAGATCTCTTCGCAACACAGTTTAAGATATTTTATATTTATTCGGAGAACTTTCTGTCCCTCCATTGAAAATCTTTGTACGGTATATCGTCCCTTTCCAGAAATGTAATAAAAACATCATCAAAGTAGTCCATGTGACATCAGTTGGTTAGTTAGAATGTTTAGAATCCACGTTTGTGACTGCGCAGTCTCACTCCGAGTACAAACAATGCTCGGGCGCACCAGATAACTGAGTTATCCTTATGACTGAGGAGAAGAAAGTGATGACCTGGCCGTCAAAGATGTCTCAAAAGGAGTGGATCTGATGAGAGGTGCCAACCAGTAGTTCCTCGGATTTACTGGAGTTCAGCTGGAGGAAGTTGCTTCCCATCCATGCCTTAATCTCCTCAAGACATGTGGTGAGTCGTAACAGAGCTGTGGAGTGACTAGGGGCAGTTTTGATATAAAGTTGCATGTCATCAGCATAACAATAAAAAGATAGTCCATGTCTGCTGATGACAGGGCGGAGGGAGAGCATGTAGAGAATGAATAAGATTGGGCAGAGAGCTGACCCCTGCGGAACTCCACATGAAACAGGGAGCAGCCTGGACTCACAATCTCCCAATATAACACGCTCAGTCCTGTCTGAATGGTAGGACTGAAACCACTGCAGTGCTGCTCCTGATAGTCCAACTGCATTGTGGAGGCGGTCCAGGAGGATGGTATAGTCCACGTTGTTGAATGCCACTGATAGGTAGAGGAAAATGAGCAGTGATGGTGATCCTGAATCAGCTGTCATAAGAAGGTAATTTGTCACCCTAAGTAGAGCTGTTTCGGTGCTGTGGGCCGAGCGAAAGCCTGATTGAAATGTCTCAAATAAGTTGTTATTTTTTAGATGGTTGTTCAGCTAAGAGGCAGCTTCCTTCTATAGAACCTTTGACAGGAAGGTGAGTTTGGAGATCGCCCTATAATTAGCAAAGACGTCCGGGTCTAGGGTAGTATACAGTATAAATATATATTTCAATGGAGGGATAGTCCCACACCATGCAGCTGTGTCCCAAAGATGAACGGAGGTCTTGTGTGTGGAAAGACATTAGGGTGTGGACATTGTGTGAGGAACATGGAGGTCTTGTGTGTGGAATGACATTAGGGTGTGGACATTGTGTGAGGAACATGGAGGTCTTGTGTGTGGAATGACATTAGGGTGTGGACATTGTGTGTGGAACGACATTAGGGTGAGTCATTA
Source organism: Pseudorasbora parva (assembly GCF_024679245.1). Taxonomy (NCBI): domain Eukaryota; kingdom Metazoa; phylum Chordata; class Actinopteri; order Cypriniformes; family Gobionidae; genus Pseudorasbora; species Pseudorasbora parva. The sequence continues at coordinate 34,088,117 of NC_090188.1, read as the reverse complement.
ATGACATAATTTTCATTTTTGGATGAACTAACCCTTTAATTTAGGATTGATCTATGTTTAGAGTTTACACTGAAATCAAATGATCCAAGGCTTATAAGTCACGGACAATTGCACGATTGGTATGATTTCCGTTTATGGCACTTTTCATTAATTTTTATGTTATCCACAAACAGTGATTGACTTTCACAAAACTCTGAACAAAATCTTTTTTAAAGGTTTATAAATTAATTGAGAAGACATTCATTTATTTAGTTTATTAAATTAAATCAACCCATTAAAACAAAATAGAATGGAAATAGAAAAGAAAAATGGAAGAATCAGAATTTAAGGGGGAAAATTACAAAGATTTCATAGGGCTTTACAGACACACACCTTAATGAATATGTGTTTTGCTTAGCGGTGTCATTGTCTTCTATGACATCTGAGAGTGACTATGCCATACCTCCTGATGCCTACTCCACTGATACGGAGTGCTCTGAACCTGAAAACAAACTACCAAAGACCTGCTCCTCCATCAGTGACAATGGCAAGAATGTAAGACACATGTACTCATGCACACATTTGTGTTTCTCAGTGTGTAGCACTTGTGAGGTCAAATGAAAATGTATTTTGTCTCAGGAGTCTATGGAGAAGTCTGGGTACCTTCTCAAGATGGTAAAGACGTGGAAGAAAACATGGAAGAGGCACTGGTTTGTGCTGAAGGATGGAGAGCTTCTCTACTACAAATCACCAGTCAGTTTAAATGGCTTATTTTGCTTTTACTGGTTATTAGTTTATTTTATAAAATGTTTGTATTTTGTTTGTAAGTTTTCTTGAAAGCACGTTCTAAACACTTTGTAATTGATGCTATATAATTTGCTTTTATATATTTTATATGAAGTTAACTTGCTTTTCTCACTGTGTACTTTGTTTCCTGGGATTCTCTGGTTTTCATAGAGTAACGTCATCCATAAGCCCCAAGGCCAGATTGAGCTAAATGCGTGTAGTACTATAGCACGTGGTGATGGAAAACAGCTTCAGGTAAAGTGTGTGTGTGTGAGAGAGTTTGTTCATAAATCTCAGATAGGAGCATGTTATTTCACATGTCCATGTAAATGCTGACTCCCCTCAGGTGGTGACAGGTAAAAGTGTGTGCAATCTGAAGGCAGATTCCCCAAACCTCCTGGAGGAGTGGCTGAGGGTTCTGCAGAGCGTCTTGAGGATCAAAGCTGCAAGTCCACTCTTCGCTCACCCAGATGTACGGCCAATTATGAAAGGACACCTGACGAAGGTATTCTGAAGAAAAGAACAATAATTTTTATATACATATATATATATATATATATATAATATAAACTACTGTTCAACAGTTTGTGGCAAATTCAGAAAACATAAATTCCACAGTGACTGATAATATGCAATATGTAGTGATCTATATGTGTTAAATTATCTGTATCTTTGTTCCTGGGTAATACAAAAACTTTGTTGTTACCAATTAATCATAAATCAAACAACCCTTAGAGATAAACATTGTGGAAAAAAATAGCATTGTGCCTGTCAAGTCACCATATTGAATGATAACCTAAGTATAAGTTGCAGCTGTTTGTAACATGTTTGTTTGTGTGTTATCTGTTGTCTCTGACTCTTGAAGGTGAAACATGGCTACTCTAAGCATGTGTGGTGTGCGCTTTTTGGGAAGACTCTGTACTACTTCAGAAGTCAAGAGGACAAGGTCTTCTGTCTCCTTAAATCAGAATCCACCTTGCACAGGATGTCTGTATGTGTGCATGCACTAATATCATATTTCCCTACCAAGTTCCCTCTAGGTCAAATCAAACTGGGGGAGGCTCGTGTGGAGGAAGTGCCTAAGTCATGTGACTTAGCTGAAGTCTCTGCTCAGTATACCATCTCCATTCAGTCAATGAGCCAGGACCCGACCTATCTGCTCATCGACTCACCTCATGAGAAGGTACAGTAGACAAACCACACTGAATTATAATTAACTACAACCACAAATACCTGTTGCACATTCATTGTGAAAAGTGCACTTAATACTATCAGATTTGCACTTGTATATTTAAAAAATATGTACTTACACATAAAATAATGTAATATTAATGACATAAATAAAGTCTAACTTTAAATTACATTTTAAATCACTTTTTAATCAAGTAAACTTATTATTTTAAAGCTACACTGTGTAACTTTTTTAGTTTATTCTTAGCTAAAAACACTTAGTTCTTTCAAAAATATATGTGCTCATTAATGTATTTTTACTTCTTTCAAGGTATAAATTATTCTCGTAAGTTTATAATATGCCATTGAAAATACATACGGGTGAGAGGTTCGAATTTTGCCCCTGTCGCCATGTTGCCCCTCCATCTTGAAAGTACATTAGCCAAAGAGGGACATACCCATAAATTCAAGCTTCGCCTTTCACGTTTTAACATTCGTTGGCACTGTGTCTAATGTGAAGAGGGGGATTGCCATGTTAAACTTGGACTAAATCGGCCACAGTAGGAGTTAAAACGAAATCAGAATTGAGAGGAACAGAAACTATTATTCCCCGGATGGTCATATACCTTTTCACCGCTAGATGGCTGAAAATGTCACACAGTGTAGCTTTAAAGGGATAGTTCCCCCCACAATTAAAATTTGATGTTTATCTGCTTATCCCCAGGTCATCTAAGATGTAGGGTTTGTGTATTTGTTTCTTCAGTTGAACACAAATTAAGATTTTTAACTCCAAACTTTGCTTGTATAATGCATGTCAATTGGGTGTAATGTTATGAGAGTAAAACAAACATGGAAATACGAATCCATATTAAACCCTTTGGCTCGTGGCAACACATTGATGTCTTAAGACATGAAACGATCGGTTTCTGAAATATATTTCTGTTATTTATTTACCTCATATCAGACAAACCTCATAGTATTCCCAATGCCATTACTTCTGTCGAGTAAGGTCAAAAACCCAGCGTGATCATGTATGTATAGATCCTCATTAGTGCCTGCGCAGAATGGTTGAATGATTAATCTATGTAAATACATCTATGATCACGGCAGGTTTTTGAGGTAATGACGTTGGGAATACTAGATCCTAGGTTACTAGAATACTAGAATACTAGGTTTTATATTCGTCTGCTATAAATATTGTTCTGTTTTTCACAGAAAGCGATCGTTTCATGCCTTAAGACATCAATGTGTCTCCACAAGCCACAGGGTTTAATATGGATTTGTTTGTGTTTTTACTCTCATAGTGGATCTCATAGAAGTACACCCCATTGATATGCAACGGTAGGAGTTAAAAATGATAATTTGTACATCTTGGATGCCCTAGGGATAAATTCATGACATTCAAGTTCCAATAGAAATTATATTAAAATATATGTTTATTTACAATAAATGCATGTCAGTGCATATTGCGGTAGTACACATTTATAATATTTCAAAGACATTAGAAGTAATTCTGCATTCCATTTATCTAGAAAGAGAGATTTTGGAGCAAAAGTGCATAAAAATAGAATCTGCAGAATATGACCCAGAGCAAAGGAGGGAGGAGCCATGGTGGAGCTTTGGTTGATAGGCCAGGCGAAACCTGAAATCTCAGTGGAGATAAAAGGGGTGGAGGGAGGAGGCATACACGTATGACTGAAAGTCCATGGCACAACCAGGGTGATGACTGACCAAGGCAAAGCCAGAGGGACGAGGGAGTCCAGTGGAGCTTGAGGGATGACGGCCCACGGTTAAGCCGAGAAAGGATGGAGCCAAGTTTGAGCCGATGAGTTGACGGGTTTAGGTGGAGTCCAGGGCTGGGAAACTCAAGGGGAAGCAAGTGGATTGACACACCTAAGTGGAGCTGGTGAACTGGAAGCCCATAAGGATCAGAGCTGCAAGGTGTGGCCAACAAAAGAGACGTGGAGAGCCAGCAGATACAATGCCAAATTATTTATGGCATGGGTAGAGGAGGTGGGAGTGGGAGCATCATCAATGACATTGATGATGGTCCTGGGTGACAAAATTGGCTTGATGCTAGGTGATGAAACTAGCTTGGTGCTGGGCGGAACCAACATAGTGGGAAGGACATCAGACAGGTGTATCTAAACAGCTGGATGGAAAACGGCAGGGAAGGAGGGTTCTCAAGGGTAGAAACAAGGATGGGAGCTGGCTTAGTGTTTGGGGTCATCTCTGGTTATGGGTCCGTGGTGGGTAATGGTTCCAACTCTGAGTAGATGATCGACGACATCAGGAAGGTGGGAGCGGACTATGCATAAAGTTGTCCTCCACCACACCGATGCTAAATAATGAGCCACACAGCCACAGCACAGTGTCCAGATACTTTGCCAGGGTGAAGCTAGAACCTCCCGCTTACATCCAATGGCCAATGTTCTCATCTAGCCCAATCCATAAACAGTACATCAGAGAACAATCATCCTATGATGAATTCAAATATAATCCTAAAGTTCATGATGATGGAAAACACTGTTGCTTGTCTGTGTTCCGCTCCTGTAGACGGCCTGGTTTTACCATCTGTCTGTGGCAGCAGGCACTGCAGTGGGACAGGTGGGAACTGAGTTTGAGCAGCTGGTTGGTAAACTACTCAAGATGCAGGGAGACCTAGGTAAGAAACTAACATCTGCATGCTGAATGATCGTGTTATTAATTTTATATTTCATTATGGTGGAGTGTCTTACATCAGAAACCTACATATATTAGACATCCAGGATATTAGAGCCATCATGCAAGGACGAATGTTTAAAATTAGTACAGTAGAAAAGTCTTGTCCACCGTCACGTATTCTGGCCAAGAACCCCCAACTTAGACAGGAAGAGACATTTACTGTAAATGACCAACCACAATTGATACTCTACAACAATCGCCTGACACAAAATCCTAATTCAAATAATAAACTTGGAATCTCTGTGATTGGCTCCCCGGAGTTGTGTAGATCTCTTATGCATCAGGTGGTCTGTGAACACAAGAGCGAATTAGCATTTTTTTAAGGCCCTCAGCAATTCATAGGAATGTTATTTTTTTCCAAATTTATAAGGCTTAGAGCTCATAATCCTAATGGTAATAATAATAATTGTACAGGTAAAATAATTGCAAACAAATGACAACAGAAGCCAGACATATTTAAAGAGATAAGTCACCCAAAAAGAAGATATTTTAAAGAATCTTCTTTTGTGTTTAACATCTGGAATCCAGCAGTTTAAAGGTGTGATATGTAGCATTGACAGCCAGTGATCGAAATAGCAGTCCAAATTCTAAATATTAGAGATCATTGTTCCCCTCGCCCCCTCCTACACAGACTCAACTCTCACGTGGGTTGCCAGCTGACAATGAAAGCCACACTGCTGATGAGTTATTTATCCATTTTTTAATAGGCTCTCGTTCATAGAGATTTTTTAGCAATACAGCAATGCACTGTGTTTTCCATTAACTGGCAACCTGGGGTTGCAAAATACTTTTGTGTAAATTAGTAACATGCGGTTTCACAGAAACAAAAACAGATATTTTGACACGGAACACACACTTCAAAGTAGAATACCTGACTATAGCATTGTTTTTCAGGGAAACAAGTAGGTGGATTTAGCATGTTTCCTACATATCTGCAAACATAGTATTTTTATGCTTTAGGAAAGGGAAAACTTAAATACAGAACCTTTAATTTAGAAATTAAACTCCTAGAAACTCGGAGTGTCAGGCCTTTGAATATTGTTGTGGACAATATCAATGTTCTCCCTGTTTTCGTTTCCAAAAAGGAGTGTATTATCTGTATTGGAAAAAAAAGATTAAGTGACTAAGTGATTTATTCAGTTGCTTATGACCAGCAGGGGGCCCCCAGATCTCATGGGCCCCAAGCATTTGTATGGTGGTTAACATCACTAAATGAAAGGACTGTGGCATGTGGGTGTGCTGCTTAAAGGGTTAGTTCACCCAAAAAAGAAATTGATGTCATTAATGATTCACCCTAATGTCGTTCAACACCCGTAAGACCTCTGTTCCTCTTCGGAACACAGTTTAAGATATTTTATATTTAGTCCGAGAGTGTATCCAAGTGTATGCACACTTTACTGTCCATGTTCAGAAGGGGAATAAAAACATCATCAAAATAATCCATATGTGACATCAGTTAGTTAATTAGAATCTCTTGAAGCAGCAGAAATACATTTTGGTCCAAAAATCACAAAAACTACGACTTTATTCAGCATTGTCTTCTCTTCTGTTTGTTTGTTTTCAATCCTCAAATAAAGATTCGAACGGTTATGAATCAGCGATTTGATTCATGATTCACGTGCCAAACTGCTGAAATCACGTGACATTGGCGATCCGAATCATGAATCAATTCGCTGATTCATAGGACACTCATTCCTTTTCTGGACATGGACATTATAGTGTGCCTACACTTGCATACGCTCTCGGACTAAATATAAAATATCTTAAACTGTGTTCTGAAGATGAACAGAGGTCTTACGGGTGTGGAACGACATTAGGGTGAGTCATTAATGACAAAAAAAATCATTTTTGGGTGAACTAACCCTTTAAGGCTGAGACTCATTTGACATGTTTTTAAGATGTAACCATGGCAAACATTATATCATAAATTTAGTTTATTCTCAAGTTGTTCATTTCGACCTCACGCTGCCCTTTTAAACTGTAGCTGTATAAAAATGGTTTAATGTCCATATCTGTCTGGTTCTTTCTCAGGCTCTCCGCTCTGGAGTCACCCAGTGCTATGTTTCACTAAGGAAGGGCTGTCTTCTCCACTCACCACCCTGCCATCACAGGCTCTACAAACTGAAGCCATCAAACTCTTTAAGGTGTGTCTTCATTCATTACACATTTGGGGGGCATAGCCCCAAAACATGGGAAAAACAATCTTTTTCTCTTCTTTACAGACATGTCAGCTCTTCATCAACGTGGCCATTGACACTCCAGCCATAGACTATCATGTAACTCTTGCTCAGTGTGCTCTTCAAGTGTGTCTCACCCACCCAGAGCTGCAAAATGAGATCTACTGCCAACTTATCAAACAGACACAGAAGAGGCATCCACACGGACCTCCTGGAACATTGCAGGTAAAACGATTGAAAATCGTGCACTTGTGATGTAAAGACACACCACTAGGGGGGGTGCTTGATTTTGTTTTGTGTTTCTCGCTAACTTGGGAAGGCGACGAGGATATCAGTGACTTTTCTTTAACTTAGGGGTGGCAGTTCCTGGCTCTGTGTGTTGGTCTTTTCCTGCCCACGCACCCCATTCTTTGGTATTTGCAGGTTCATCTCAAAAGACATGGAAATTCAAGGTAAATCAAAACAAATGTCATCATACTCTCATTGAAGCGCACTTAATTTGACAGTTGCTCAATTTCTGAATTGTTTCCAGGACGGAGGTGGGAAAGTATGCCATATATTGTCAACGTTCACTTGAGCGGATGCAGCAAAAAGGAGAGCGGCAAGCCCGATCGTCTCGTATGGAGATCTTATCAATCTTACTCAGGAATCCTTATCACCATTCTTTGCCATTCAGTGTCCCTGTACACTTCCTTAACAACACCTACCAGGTCCAAACATGGAAAAACACTTTATGATGAAGAAACAGTTCATCGAGAAATGAACATGGATCTGTCATTATTTACTCATCTGGATGTTCTTCTAAATATTTATGCAGCTAATTTCAATATGAGTGACCAAAAAACCCACTATAAAAGTATTATAAAAGTAGTTAATTTTATGTGTGCTTAATATTCCAACTTCCAAGCCATCTGAGAGATTCCTTTAGAAGGCTTGGAATAGAGAGCAAGAAGCATACGGATGACATACAACTGTTTATTGTGCATTCTGGAACTTGACATGGTCTCTATGAGTCATTGTGTGATGTTTCTTTAGCTGGAATGGTAAAGCATGACTTTAGAAATAACTTCTTGGGTTCGATATCCAAAGAATGCAAAATATGTAAGTTGCTTTTCAGTGTCTACCAAATGCATGACTGTATAGAAAAAAGCTGCGTAGAATATAAATAAAAAAGGGGGAATACCATGGAAAAGTAAAACTTGAAAAATTAAGAGAATTTTAATATAATTAGAGAATTCGGAGATAATTCATTCAAAATTACTGATAAACAACTGTTCAAAAGTTTGCAGTAAAAACCTTTTGTTTTGTATAATATCTTATGCTCACCAAGACTGCATTTATTTAATCAAAAATACAGAGAAAAAAAAAAACGTAATATTGTAAAATATTAGTACAATTAGTATTTTTTTGCATAATTCAGTCTTGAGTGTCACATGATCCTTCATAAATCATTGTAATATGCTGATTTGCTGCTCATGAAACATTTCTTATAATTATCAATGCTAAAAAACTATTGTGCTGCTTTTTTTGTGGAAACCGTGATACATTTGTTTCAGGATTCTTTGATGAATAGAATTTTCAAATAACAGCATTTATTTTAAATATAAACCTTATATAATATATTGATAAGTATAATATAATATAAGTATTCAAATACTTACTGATCCACAACATCAAATTATAAATAAAAAAAAATATTTTTAATAATAAATAATAATTTGCAAAGTGTGGGAACTCGTTGTGCTCAGGCGTTCTCTTTTTATATTCCATGGAAAAAATAACAGTTAAGAACATCAATAAGGTGAATAAATAATGTGGGAATTTTCATTTTTGGAAGAACTGTTTATTTAAAAAATACATTACAAACTAAAGGTAATTCACCATCTACCTGTCTAAGCTAACAGTCTGTCTTTGTGTATCAGGTTGTTGGTTTTGATGCTTCATCCACAGTGGAAGAATTTCAGAGTCGGCTTAACCAGGACACGGGCATGAGGAAAACTGGTCAGTCTGGTTTCAGCCTTTATTCTGATGACCCCAATAGCAAAGACCTTGAGCACTGTCTTCAGGGAAACCTGAAGGTCAGACACACACAAACTACTCACTCTACTGGACAATGACTTATTGTACTTTGTAACCATCTTTATTATTAAACCAATGTGCTGTGTCCTCAGATCTGTGACATTATTGCAAAATGGGAGCAGGCCTCAAAGGAGCAGCACACAGGCAAATCAGAGAATGCCAGGACGGTGAAGCTCACATATAAGAACAGGTAGAGTACATACTCTTAAACAGAACATTAGCAACAAGCCTACAAACATCAGGCTGCAATTTGTCTAACCGCTAGTTTGTTTCCCGTAGGTTGTACTTCTCCCAGCAGATGAGAGGAGAGACTGAGAGAGAGCGATTGCTTCTGGCATACCAAACAAATGAGGAAATTGCAGCTGGTCACTTCCCTGTCAACAAAGAGCTTGCTTTAGAGATGGCCGCCCTACTTGCTCAGGTACACGGTGCTCCTCCTATTATATTACTGGATACATTTTACAAACCAGTCAAGAACATGTTCAGGTCATATTTCACCCCACTTTGTCAATGAATTACCCACACCCTTTCTCAAAAACCACCCCTCCAATGGCACATCAGCCTAGTTTTCTGAATCACTAAATTGTGAAGTGATCATGTCACTCTTTTAAGTTGTTCACAGAATCTAAAGTCATTTAAGAGCCTGATGTGATTTCTCAGGACAGTTATATCAGTAATATATGTCGGTTAGTACAGACATCAGAACCACAGTCATAATTTTTTAACTTATAATTAATATTTTATCAATGGATTTCTGTATTTTAAGTCTAGAGCAAAAGTAAAACAATAAAATATGTGCATAGAATACATGGTGAAACTTCTATGCAAAAAAATAATGGCACCTCTAAAGACAATGAGCTTTTAGGGACCATTAATTTAGTATTTTACATTATTTTCATGTCAGTAAATCAAAACTGATTTTCATTTCCATAATGCAAAATAAATCATTTTCATTACTCTAATAATACATTTATAGTATTTATACACAATAGTATTTGTTTTACTGCTTTAAATTCATGCTCATTTAAGTAAATACTAGTTGTATTACAGTACTTTGTTAATGGAGAATAATGGCAGTTCCTAAAACTATGTCTGAACACATTAACACTTAACACTTTAAATAAACATAATGGGTTTTGTGTCATGCAGGTAGAGTTTGGGGACTTTGAGCGCCCGTTGTGTAGTCCAGGTGGTTCTGGAGCTTCACAGACTAAGTCTAACCAGACTCTCAAACAGGTTCTAGAGCGTTTCTACCCAAAGCATTACCGACACACCTGCTCTGAGGAACAAATGAGGTATTTATGCCTCCAGTGAAATAAACTCAAATATGAACACAAAGAATTTGTTTGTCTTACAAACTGAAACACATTCTCAGGCAGTTGCTGCAGAAACTCTCTACCCGATGGGCATCTCTGAGGGGGCGGAGTTCATCAGAGTGTATACGAATCTACCTGACAGTTGCTCGGAAGTGGTCATTTTTTGGGGCCAAACTATTTGAGGCTGAGGTGAGTTAAGGCCCACTCACACCAGAAATGATAATTATAAAGATAACGATAAAGTTCTAAAAAACTTTATAAATATAAAAGAATAACAAAGTTCACACCACAACTATAAAAATAATGGTGCAGGGAAACAAGATTTTTTTCCCGTTGATAAACAATAAAAAACATTGACAGCTTTAAAGAGCATTTAAAGTGACAAAGATGACAAAACTGCAACATGCGCTTATGATGAACAGATAATGTGTATTGGCGTGGATGCTTTAGTTTCATTATAGTTATAAAGTATAGTCTTTATAGTTGTATTTTTTGGTGTGAGTCTCCTTATAAGACTACAAGTGATACATACATTTTTTTCAGTATTTAAAGGGTCAGTTCAACCAAAAATTTAAATTCTGTCATTAATTACTCACCCTCATATCATTCCAAACCCATAAGACCTTCGTTCATCTCCAGAACACAAATTAAGTTATTTTTGATGAGCTCTCTGGTCCCTTCATTGACATCTGTTTAAATACCACTTTCAAGGCCCAGAAAGGTAGGTTGATAAAATATTCTATGTGACTTCAGAAGTTCAACCTTAATTTTATGCAGCGACTAGAATACTTATTCTCTTATACCTATATTGTGCGCAAAAAAACAAAAACAAAAAACGACTTTATTCAACAATTTCTTCTCGTCTGTCAATCTCCTACGCAGTTTACGTTTACCAGCTCCTGCGTCAGCATCGCACGCATGCGTCGTGGCGCTCACATGAACAGTATCAGCCAATCGTACTGCGTCAACAGCATAGGAGACTGATACAGATTTGAAGAAATTGTTGAATAAAGTCAATAGGGTGAGTAATTCATGAAGAAAAGGGCAAATGCTGTGGAATTATTTCTTAGTCTTACTTATTTTCTCCCTGTAGCCCATAACTTCATCTCCACAGAAGAATGTCCGTGTTTGGCTGGCAGTACATGAAGATGGAGTCAGCATATTGGAGTTTAACTCTATCGTAAGTGAACATATTCTCTTCAGAGCTGCAGCAATCTTTCATGTTATTTCAAACCAATTCATATTGTTAGTGAAGGGCTAAGATGAGTCTTAACCTTGTGTCTTCTAGAAAGTCCTTGCATCTTACCCTTATAAAAGCATTGTGACATTTGGATCATGTGGGCTAGACTTTATGCTGGTAGTAGCTCTGGGTTCAGGCACCAATGCATCCAAAGATAAGTCTACAGAGAAGCATCTGTTTGCTATGGTACCATCTAAGGTAGGTATTGTGATCCTAAATTAGTGTTTGTCTGTCTTTTTGGTTCAAAAGAGAAATGTTGTTGTGGAAATGACAACTGTGAAACAAACTGTTTATTTAAACAGTTACTTGTGTAAAAAAAAAAAAAAGATTCATAATAAAAAAATCATAATAATTATTGAGATGTTTTTCACAACATTCAAATGTTCATGGTCAGGAAGATTTAATATATTGATATTAATTTAATACATTTTATATATATATATATATATATATATATATATATATATATATATATATATATATATATATATATATATATATATATATATATATATATATATACTAACAGGAGCAGAAGGGCAGTTTTTAAGCATATTTCACAGGTTAAATATATTCTGAAGTACAGTATATACAACTTAAATAAGACAAATGAAAAATAACGCTGGTCAAAATTAGAGAACACTTTCAGATACCTTCAAGCTTTGGGTGTTAATCTGGCACTTGGTGCTAATTTCTGTAATAAAACTGGCAAACCCTATTTAACTTGAAGCAAACTTTCCAATTTTCACTGACTTTGCAAGATGGCAAGCCACTCTAAGGTTACTGAACCAGATTGTCCAGATGAAGGCCAAAAGGATGACCCTTTCAGCTATTCCGAAAGAAGTTGGCCATTCCAAATCTGTAATTTCTAGAATATTGAAGCTTTACAAAGACACTAGTTCATTCAAATATCCAAAAAGGTACGCAAGACCAATACACAAGACTGTTGAATCGGTTCAACACTGCAGTTGGAATTACTCGCCAGTTCAGAGCTGAACAAGGATCTGTCTCGCCATACAGTGTCTTGTCATTTAAGAGAATTCAGACTGAATGCTCACTCTACAGGGACCAATCCTCTTATCAGCAGAAAGAATCAAAAGGCTAACCTTTGCTGAGGAGCATATTGTGTGAACAGAGGAGAACTGGTCCAAAGTTAATTTTAGTGATGAATGCAAGTTTAAATTATTTGTGTCTGATGGGAAACATTATGTTCGGCATCAAACTGGGGAAAGATTGAACCCAAAGTGCCCAAAGAAGTCAGTGAAAGATGGAGGAGGAAGTGGCATGATTTGGGGGATGTTTCTGCAGCAGGAGTTGGGCCTACAGCTACATCTGTATTATTATTAAATATTTCAATATTTATTATTGATTTTTATTATTTAATATTATCGATATTTATAATGTTATGAAAGGTTTCTACTTCAAAAAGGGCTGGGTAACATTTTATTTTAAGGTGATATAGTTACATATTACTACATGTACTTACTATAGTAACAGTAAATAATGCATAATTACAAGTAATTAATCCTAAACCAAGCCCTAATTGTAACTACATAATTACATTTATATAGTTACAATTACAATTATATAGTAATTACATGTACTTAAGCTATATTTATTAGTAAGTGCCATGTAACTACAATAATGAAGTGTAAACAAATGCTGTTTCATTTTCTATTAAATCAAAAATCCTGAAAAAAAAACTATATCACATTTTCCACAAAAATATTAACAAACAGTTTTTTTAAACACCATTCAATATATCAGAATGATTTCTGAAGAATCATTTGACTGAAAACTGAAGTAATGCCACTTCAGTGTATTGTGTATTCACAATGTGTATTCCATCACAGGAATACATTTCATTTTAAAATACATGATAATGGAAACAGTTATTTTAAATTGTAATAATGTCACATTATTTCAATGTTTGTAATATATTTTAATAAAATACATGTAGCCTTGGTGGGCATAAGACATGTCTTTCAAAAATATAAAAACATCTTTTTTAAATCTTTTTTTGAAAACAAGACCGCAAACTTTTTACCGGTAGTGTAGAGTTTTAAACATATACAAACCCGATTTCAAAAAGTTGACACAATGTACAGATTGTGAATAATAAGTAATACAATTAATTTAAAAATCTCATAAAGTTACATTTTATTCACAATAGAATATAGATCATAGGTATGCAACAATACAGTTAGTCCACGGTTTAAGCACAGTTTTCGGTTCGTTTTTTTGCTTTTCTATTCAGGAACAGACTAAAATTAAAACTACTTAATCTTCAATACAAAATATACATTGTTTAAAAGCTACTGTTGTATTACTTTATTCAAGAGCTCTTTGTCTTTTTTGTTTTATTAACACCATTTCAGAGGTGAACTGTCCCTTTAAGGACAAGTGTTCACAATCGTTAGGCTGCGCTGCTAAGACCTACTCGCATCTCATAGTCATATACAGACACGAGATTTTACTTTAATTTAGACATAATGGACTGTGTTAATATATGTTAACCTTGTGTGTATTTGATACATGCACATTTTACAAAGCGTTACCCACAGCATTTCTCTGCTTCCTTTTTATGTTTTTCAGGTTCGAGACCTGACGTTGCTCATAGCCAGCTACATTAATTGCACACAACAACAAAAAGCAGCAGTCCACCACCTGTCGGCCCCAGCCCTGCTTCTGGCCCTGTCTGGAGAGATAAAGAACAAGGAATTAAGGAGCAAGTCTCCTCCAGCTGCCTGCAGGCCCAGCAAAGCACCCACCCTTCTTTAATATATCACTGGTGGACTATGTATGTTGTTGTTCACTCAGGCTGTATCTCTGTCCACTCCCTATAAGTTTTTTTAAGCTAGTGACCAAAACCATCTTTACAATAAACTGCAATACAGCAAAGGGAATCAGGAAATAAAATGAGAGACATATCAATTAAAATAATCTAATATTTGTATGTTGATTCCTGTTGGGGCTGAGGGTGACATGGTTCTCGTAAACGTTCGCAACAGATCTCATGAACATGTACAAGTCATATTCCACTCTAAAAGAATAATAATAAAATAGTATGTTACGTGTGTGTGTGTGTGTGTGTGTGTGTGTGTGTGTGTGTGGTGTGTGTGTGGTGTGTGTGTGTGTGTGTGTGTGCGCGTGTGCATGTGTTGTTTTTATTGTAACATTATTTTTTTTACAATTGTCACAATTGTTTTTCATTAACATATTTTTTTCCTGAGGTTTTTGTCATTCACATTATTCTCGATAGTAATTGTCATTATGTTCTCACTATGGTAACACTTTACAAAAAGGTTTCAAGATAATGTATTAAATAACATTAACTCATAATGAACATAACATTTGTTACAGTATTTATTAATCTCTGATTAATTTATTAATGTCAGTTTTAAAAAAATATAGTCGGTTATTGTTTGTTCATTAATAATAAATATTAGTTAATAAAAATACTATTATAATAAATAATTAATATTAGATTAATAAATGTTGTAGAATTATTGTTAATTCATGTTAACTAATGAAAACTTACTGGTAAGTGTTACCATAAGGGTAACATAATATACTGACAAAAGTTTTGGGACGTCTGCCTATACTTTAATGACATCCTAATTTAATCTGTAGGGTATAATATGGAGTTGGCCCTCCCTTTGCAACTATAACAGCTTCAACTCTTCTGGGAAGGCTTTCTACCAGGTTTAGAAGTGTGTTTATGGACATTTTTGTCTTCACTCTAATTTATCCCAAACGTGTTTTATCGGGTAGAGGCCAGGACTCTGTGCAGGCCAGTCAAGTTCCTCCACACCAAACTCACTCATCAATGTCTTTATGAACCTTGCTTTGTGCACTGGTGTGCAGTTATGTTGGAAAAGGAAGAGGCCATCTCCAAACTGTTCCCACAAAGTTGGGAGCATGAATTTTGTCCAAAATGTATTGGTATACTGAAGCATTAAGAATTAAGTGGCCAACCCCTGAAAAACAACCCTCCACCATAATCCCACCTCCACCAAACTTTACACTTGTCAAAATGCAGTAAGGCAAGTACTGTTCTGGCAACCACCAAACCCAAACTTGCCCATCAGATTACCAGACAGAGATGCATGATTCGTCACTCCAGAGAACATGTCTCCACTGATCTAGAGTGCAGTGGAGGCGTGCTTTCCACAACTGCATCTGACACTTCGCAATGCACTTAGTGATGTAAGGCTTGGATGCAGCTGCTTGCCCATGGAAACCCTTTCAATTAAGCACTCTACACTGTTTTTGAGCTAATCTGAAGGCCACATAAAGTTTTGAGGTCTGTAGCTATTGACTCAATGAATTCTGCACACTGTGCGCCTCAGCATGCGCTGACCCTGCTCTGATGTTTTACGTGGCCTACCACTTCGTGGCTAAGTTGTTGTTCCCGATTGACTCCACTTTGTTATAATTCCACTTACAGTTGATCGTGGAATATTTAGTAGTGAACAAATTTCACAAATAGACTAATTGCATAGGTGGCAACCTATCACGGTAACACGTTTGAATTCACTGAGCGTGTAAAAGCAGTCGGCATGCCTAGATGCTTGATTTTATAAACCTTTGGTCATGGAAGTGAATGGAATATCTGAATTGTGTTTTTGCAACTTTGCATGGAAATATTTCATGAAAATAATGCCTAAGCAAAGATTTGGAGGGGTTTATAAAAAAAAAAAATTTGGGGATTAAAAATGGCCAGAACTGTTCTGACAAATTTTATGAGATTCACCTACACTTTTGTCATTCTAATACTTCTAAAACTGTATACTAATTTCAAAGCAATAAAACCTTTCCGAGTTTTCAGGCTCTAGCAATAATCTAATTTCAAAGAAATATATACTCGAAACAGTAACTAAACATATTTCTGGATATTCAAATGGTATATGTACTATACATTGTTCAGGCATGTTTTGGCTTACTGGAGTTACTCAAATGAAACTGGAAGTAAATTGTAATTTCAGAATTAATAATATTACAGTTATGCATACTGCCAGTCTGAATCTCACTTCATCTTTGCATGTTTAAGCTCACAGCAAAAAAATTATGAAGCAGGAAGTGTAATAAGATAGAAGTGTAATAAGATAGAAGTGTGGTTTTTGGTGAAAGAACCTCGTCATAAGATTGTTGCGATGTACCGGTGAACTAAACAGGCAGTGTGAGATTCAAGATGTTTTTATTAAGCCAAAGCATTATATTTCATCAATGAACAAGGGACACTATGACAGATAATGTTTTAGTAAATTATATTTATTTTAAATGTGTATTTTCTATTAATATTGTCTATTATGCAATTTTATGATTTTTTTAAATGTTCTTATTAAAAATAAAAATAAAATTTACAAAACCATTCAAAAGTTTGTGCTCATTATTTTGTGAAAGAGATTTATGAAAGAAGTCTGCTCAACTATGCCACTTTTATTTGGTCAGCGTAAAAATCAGCAATATTGTGAAACATTAATAAATGCATTTTTATTATCATTGCTTTAGTCTTCAATGTCACATGATCCTTCAGAAATCATTCTAATATGCTGACTGAAACATTTGTGCTGCTTCATATTGTCAACAAACTCTGTGCATCACTGAACACTAAATGCGTTATCTGACAACACTTGAGAGAAAACAACATTGTGGCCGCAGATGTGCTGAGCTCATTCGAAGCAAGGGCCTCTATACTTCCTACTAAATTTTGACTGCTGTTAGCATCACATTTTAGTTGTAATGTTTTGTGTGTGTGTGTGTGTGTGTGTGTGTGTGTGTGTGTGTGTGTGTGTGTGTGTGTGTGTGTGTGTGTGTGTGTGTGTGTGTGTGTGTGTGTGTGTGTGTGTGTGTGTGTGTGTGTGTGTGTGTGTGTGTGTGTGTGTGTGTGTGTGTGTGTGTGTGTGTGTGTGTGTGTGTGTGTGTGTGTGTGTGTTGCATTGGTTATTGTTCTCTAATTTTGATCACAGTGTTTTTGACAAAAAGTTTTTTGTTGAACTACCTTGGTATTTTGTAAAACATGCTAGCAGAACAATGGTAGAACCCACAGCTAATCTTCCTTCAAACTTCAAGCAATGAATATCAACAATATTTCTGAAAAAAATTGTAATGTTTCTAAATTGTTCTCTAATTTTGATCTCCACTATATAGTGGAGATCAAGAGAACAATTTACATTTACATTTATGTTTTGTACATCTAATTTTGTACATCTAATTTAGAAACCCTGACCATGAACATTTGAATGTTGTGTAAAATATTTCAATATTTATTATGATTTTTAAGTGACAGTAATGATATTTATAATGTTATGAAAGTTTGTAATTCAAAAAGTGCTGGGTAACATTTTATTTTAAGGTGATATAGTTGCATATTACTATCAGAATGATTTCTGAAGAATCATATGACTGAAGACTGAAGTAATGCACTCACAGGAATAAATTACATTTTAAAATACATGATAATGGAAACAGTTATTTTAAATTGTAATAATGTCACATTATTTCAATGTTTGTAATATATTTTAATAAAATAAATGTAGCCTTGGTGGGCATAAGACATGTCTTTCAAAAATATAAAAACATCTTACTGACCACACACTTTTGACCGCTAGTGTAGATTACATAACTGTTTGTTTATACCGTCATAGTTTTAAACATATACAAACCTGATTTCAAAAAGTTGGGACACTGTTGTTAAAGGGGGGGTGAAACACTCAGTTTCAGTCAATCTCATGTCAATCTTGAGTACCTATAGAGTAGTATTGCATCCTTCATATCTCCAAAAAGTCTTTAGTTTTATTATATTTGTAAAAGAAATATAGGCTGTACCGAGTCTTTCCGGAAAAAAACTAGCGCCTGGAGGTGTATCGAGTGGGCGGAGCTAAAGAATGACGAATGCGCAAAGCGGTGACGTCCTCAAGCGTGGAGAAGCCCTTGCTATCGATCTCAGCTAATAGATATATGATCCAGAATCTAATTCGGAGGCTGAAATAGAAACAGCAACAGCAGGATGTCCGTCTCTGTGGTATGTACTGTATTTAGTGGCCTGTCAACATTTGTCTTTACTCGCAGTTTATGAGGACATGATTCGGTTTATGGACTATTGTATGCGACCAAACCTTAGTAGCAAGCAAAACGGTTTTGCACGTCAGACTAGTGTAACGTTATACATAGAACACCAATGAAGTCCGTTAGCGCATTTGAATGACGAAGCACGCGATCGTGTCGTTTACTGATGTTTACTCATGCGACGATAAGCAACAGCACAGACATTTGAAGCAGTTTTACTCACCGGCTGCTTCCAAAGCAGGACCGAACCTTTATCGCTGGGACGGACACACTTCAAAAACACACTTCTTGGAGTGTGGAGATCCACTTTGCGATGCGACTGAAGCATTTCTGCGTTCAAATAGATTCAAATGCAGCGCTGCCTTCCCGGAATGCTGTGCTGAAGCGTTGAAGTCGCTTAATGTCAAAGTGGAGGAATGAAGTGGAGCGCGGCGCGGACTATAACCGACATTAGTGTTCACGGACGACTGGATCTGCAGCTGAGAGTGTTTACGGCCATGCATTTCCTATCTCGCGCTAGTGACGCACGCGCGCACCCTACCGGGAGAAGAGCCCGTACGGCCCATACAAGGACCTTCTGTTCTATTAACGTCAAGTCAAACCATACTCGAAAAAAACTCTCTGAAACTTGTGAGAAACCGGAAGGAGTATTTTTAACACAGAAATACTCCATCAAACGTCCAACATTAGTTTTTGAATTTTGTCTATGTTTAGGATGGGAATCCAAGTCTTTAACAGTGTAAAAAGCTCAGTATGCATGAAACAGCATTTCACCCCCCCCCCCCCTTTAATAAAAAAAGAATGCAATTAATTAAAAAATCTCGTAAACTTATATTTTATTCACAATAGAATATAGATCATAGGTATGTAATAATACAGTAAGTCCACGGTTTAACCACGGTTTTAATTTCGGTTCGGTTTTTTGCTTTTCTATTCTTAGGCGTCTTTATTTGTTATATTAACACCATTTCAGAGGTGAACTGTCCCTTTAAAGACAAGTGTTCACAATCATTAGCCTCATAGTCATATACAGACACGAGATTTTACTTTAATTTCAACATAACGGACTGTGTTTATGTTAACCTTGTGTGTATTTGACAGTATTAGACTTAGTCCAGTAATCACTTGTGTTTGACAGGCTTTAATGTGCCTGCTCAGCGCAACTCGAAACACTAACTAAACATATTTCTGGAAATTCAAAAGGTATATGTAGACTACATTACTGGCTTACTCAAACGAAACTGAAAGTAAATTGTAATTTCAAAATGAATAATACTACAGTTATGCATAGCATAGGCCAGTCTGAATCTCACATCATCTTTGCATGTTTAAGCATGCAGCAAAAGAATGTATTATGATGAAACAGGAGGTGTAATAAGATAGAAGTGTAATTAGATAGAAGTGTGGTTTTTGGTGAAAGAACCTCGGAGTCATAAGATTGTTGCGATGTACCGGTGAACTAAACAGGCAGTGTGAGATTCAAGATGTTTTTATTAAGCCAAAGCATTATATTTCATCAATGAACAAGGGACACTATGACAGATAATGTTTTAGTTAATTATATTTATTTTAAATGTGTATTTTCTATTAATATTGACTATTATACAATTTTATGATTTTTAAAAAAATGTTCTTATTAAAAATAAAAATAAAATTGTATCTGTTTTTAAAAAGAAATTCATCATAAGTTATAAAAAACCATTCAAGTTTGTGGTCATTATTTTGTGAAAGAGATTTATGAAAGAAGTCTGCTCAATTTGATCAGAGTAAAAACAGCAATATTGTGAAATATTAATAAATGCATTTCATCATGTACATTACTTTAGTCTTCAATGTCACATGATCCTTCAGAAATCATTCTAATATGCTGACTGAAACATTTGTGCTGCTCCATATTGTCACGGTATGTAGGAAGACAAAAAGAGAACACTAGAACTTCAACTTCCATAATGAACTATAGACAGGAATAAAACCACACAAACATAAACTAGAACCAAGCAGGACTAGAACTGAGGGAGGACTGAGGACTTACATGCAAGAACTAAACATGGGAGCTAAAGAGAAAATTAACAGAACAAAGGTGGAGCACAATTAACTAATCAGAACATAGTAAAACAGATAACACAAACGGCCATAGCCTACCCTACACATTACAGGTCTTCCACCCTGCTCCTGGGGACCCACTATCTTGCAGAGTTTAGCTCCACCGTAATTAAAGACAGGTGAAGCTAATCAAGCTCTTTGGGATCACTTGTTGAAAATAGACTGGCAGGTGTGCCGAAGTAGGTGGAAATAAACTTTACATATTTATGTTGAAACCATTATAAATATTTTTCAGGGTAGAAAGTCTGAATAGAAAGTTAGAACAGCTTATATTTGAAATAGGATATGCTATATGTCTTTACTGACACTTTTAATCAGTTAAATTGGATATTTCTAAATAAGCATATTTTATAAATGGCAGACCATGAGCATGTTAGTGTGTCTACTGCATATAATACCTATACTCTTCAGGAAATCAAGACGGCTACAGTTCACCAAATTATTATGTGCATGCTAATTTACTCAACCTATCAATGAGAGGTTGATCTCAAATGTTTTATATACAGGACAGAAAGGATTGTTTGGCTTCTCGTCATCAGTACTTGTAATCCCAAATGCTTGTTGTGACTTGATGCCTCAGTTGGTTACCACACTTCCGACCATTTCCCAAAACAGTGGAATAAAAAAAGGTATTTTCCCCATACCTTCCTACTTGGCAGCTGTTTTTCTTTGTGTTCTTCTGGCACTCCTTCACTTCATTACACTGAATCAAATCCATTCTTTTTGATTATTTTGGTATGTTACTTAAACTATTTACCCTTCAATTCAAACAGGTTGTCATCATCTGTCCTTTTATTATTCTTAAAGCAGGATTGCAGAGTCATAGCACACAGTGTGCATGTTAGATTAACACCTGATACTTGAAAACTATTTAAGATGGACGACTTGTACACTCTAAAGCCAAGGATGTAACATGTTATTTCTTTACTACATTTGATCATAACCAAATTGTGCCTTTTAAGTATCATTGATAATGTGAAGCGAAACAGGCAAGGAGTGAACCATCACACAAATATCCCTCCCCACACTCATCTGACGGGCTTTGTTATTTAATCCCTCCTTCTCTGCCATGGAAACACAAACTGACTCCCAACTCAAGTGTTAGCATGGTTGGGGGAGGGCAACGTGATCCACCTAAACCTGTCTAAACTAGTTTGAGAAACAAATGCTCAAAGCTCTTCTGGGAAAAATACAGAGGAACTAGAATTGAAAGCAAGGGAGTGGCAGCCAAGCTTTTGTGTAAAGATTTCTTCATTTCTTACATTGGACTTTTGTCACAAGTCATGTAACAATGTCTTTGCTATTCTTGTACACATTTGTAACTTACCATTTCTACTGAGCAAGTCTGGGAAAGCTTTTCATTAATATTGGTCATTCATTAATGCACCTGTTAAAGCCTTTAAGACTCCTCATCCAGAACATGAGTAAAGACAGATTCCTGGTTCATGAGAGGAGGTTGATGACTTTGTTAGTCACACATTTGTGTAAGTCATACCACAATGACATAGTGGCCTGAAACTTGAGCAACCGGTCTAACCAGTATTTCAAAAAAAGCTCAATGCAAAGCTCTCTCATGGGTTTAATTATTAGACCTCTGCAAATGGTCAGCAGCTTTAGGTCAATAAACAGCCCCTTTGTTCCAAATTCTGCTCATACAACTGAATCTATTAGACACTTTAGGTCATGTATTATTTATAACACTTGCATTCTACACTTTAATTTTAAAGTAAAATCATGCTCTGAAAAACTAAATGTAACTCACAACCATCTGCTTCCAGCGATTAGGTTACGCTGCTTCATATTGCAAACTGCTTTGTTATACATCTTGTAGCATAAAATAATTGCACCATTTACCAGTAGCCTATGCATAGAAATCAGTCAGTGACCAAAAAACAAAACCAAGCATTCATGACATTAACCCTAAAACAAGTCACTATGACTAGAATTTGAAGGTTTACTTCCGTGATGAATCTTGTGCAACAAACAGTTACAGCATAGCTTGCCCTGGGCTGAAAGTGACAAATCTTGGTCAAAAAAAAATAAAAATCGTTTTGCAGTAGGCCTTCTCGTCATTAAGGTCAATCATTATTTATACTGTCATATGGCAGATATATTAGGAATAAAAAGGTACATAAAGAGACCATGACATTTAACAAATTTTATTAAAAATTTACAAGTCACAAACTGTACAATGTTAAAATGGTGATCCAATTGAAAATGACCCCTCATTAAATAGCAAACATGTAACTGACATTTAAAAACAAGAGTACCCAGCTTGTAACAGACACAATTTTCCCAGTATGAAAGGATCATATGAAACGGGTCTATGCTTCAGAATGGTTGCACATTCCAGTGTCCAACTCAAATACATGGGACATCATTAATAGCTTTAAGACATCGTCTCCATCTCTCTGGGCTGCAAGAGAAGGAAAAGTGTTAAAAACAGAAACTTGCTCTCCGTCGGGACAATAGCAAAGTTTGAATTAAAAAAAAAAAAAACTAACCTGTGCTTTACTGTACTGGGCCTTCTGTCGACGTGCAAGCAAGAACTAGAAGAACAACAACAGTTAGACAACAGTCACATAAATGCATCTAGACACAGTTTACATGTGCACTTACCAGAACAAGAAGTCCTGCAAGCACAATCAAGCTGACCACCACAATGACAGCAATGATGCCACCAGTCAACTTCTGCATGGTGAAAGTGGGTGCCTTGTCATCTACATAGTACACAAGGATATTCTCCATGGACACCTTTGATCCCTCAACACTGAGCTCAAATGTTTTTTTATCATCAGCAAAAAGAGGAAGAGCTTTGATCTATGGAAGACAGATGAGAACATATTACAAAATATAAAACTAGACATTAAAATATATTATAAAAACGCAACTTACATCCTTCTCCATGTAGTAACTCATGAGGGCCAGGTCCGGAAGGGGTTGTCCCTTTTCTTTTTGGACATCCACAACAATGAGACGGCTATCTTTGTCATACTAGAGATGGGGGGGGGAGAGATTTGTTAGGTTCTGTACCACAAGCAGACAAGTTGAGGGGTTGCATTATAATGGTTAAGGCCTTACCTTAACATCAGTCACACGTTCCTTCTCCAACTTGTAGCGTTCCAGCAAAGCATTTTGAATTCCACTACAAAAAAAAAAAAAAAAAATGTATATCTTTAAATTAACAAAGACCCTCTAACAGGGTTTCAGAATCTACATAAATGTAGAAAAAAAAAACAATTACATACGTCTTCAGTTTGGTGGAGTCAAGAGCCAAAGGTACTTCTTTATGCTTCATTTCCAGGCGAACCCAACTAGATTTTGGGGGGGGGGAGGAATGACATTGTCATCAGACCAGCTGCACTTCCACAAAAACAAATACAGACCACACCTTATACTGGGTGTCAGTCAGACGTCCGTCCTGTTAACATGTTTTGCTAATACAAGAGCACTCACTAGGTATCCGCAGGCTCACAGGTGAGGGTATTGTCTCCCTTGTCACTTCTACGTACGCCAGCACTGTTGACGCACCAGCACACTTCAGTGTTGTTACACTGGCGATTCCTGAACTTCCCATTAGCATCACAGTCTGGATCATAGATGCCATCATTGTCCACAAAGGCAGTCTCTACTGGCTTCCCACCAATTGATCTTGTGCTCAGGCCATTTCTGGCACGGTACATCTCCGCTTTCATGAGGAAGCATTTGGGAACCACTTTGGGGAGGGAGGATAGAAAGACCATTTAATATACTTAAGTAGAAGAGAGTGGTTTTAGTCCTCTAAAACCACACTGGGAAACCAAAAGGTAGTAAACCAGGCTAGTTTAGACCTTTTTTCCCATAAAGTTATACACTTCAGAAGGGATGTCAAACTACCCATAAAACAATCCAAAACCATTCAAGAGAAAAACTCACACTTTTCACAATCAAGCGGCTGCTTAACAGTGTCAGACAACTGAAGAGTGCACTGGCATGGGGTTCCGTCACATCTCGCCCATTTCATAGAATTACAAATAGTTGAAGGACCTGTTGGGTTAAAATAAAGTGTTGGTTTAAACGTCCTAAAAGGTTGGTAGATATAACAAGTTTTAAACGTATAACCCGAGCAGTACAGTTTAACCCCCCCCCCCCCCACACACACACACACACACACACACACACACAGAACCACACCCAGAATCTCTTTGTTTTGTTTGACTTCCAAGTTTATAACGACAAGGATTACACATTTTGAAACAATTTAACCCGATGTAGATTTCACTATGTAAATGCACTACATTTAAGTCTCTTTTAAAAACAAAATTACTTACAATCTGAAGCGACCACATCCACTAACACCACCACAAACAAGGCGATTAAAACCTTCATCACGGGTAAGAACTGAAAAACAAAAACCAACAGTTTCGGCGTTATAAGTCACTCCGTACGAGTAACTGATGCGTAGATCTATGTTAATACCCAGAATGCGCAATTGTATTACTAAAACGCTTAAGGTCTCCTTACCAAAAATACCTCTGCTAAGCTTGAAATCCGAACGCAATCCAACCAAGGTGAGTTACTCCACTTGATAGTATGTTAGACTTTGAGCTTTATACAGATTAGATCCAGCAGGTCTTCGCTCTCTCTACCCCGCCAAAAGACTGATGTTAACGCGCTACAGGTGACAAATTATGTATACCTGTTTGAGAAACGTCAGGCTTAAGTGGGCGGATTTAATTCTTAACAGACTCACCTTTTTCCGCCCATGACCATATTTGGCCATTTGACGCATCGAAACGCAAACCGTTCTTTCTCCATTTTGGAAATGAAAGCACCAACAAAGATTTTCGGCTGAAACTCGACACATGCAAACTCTGATAGCCTACCTACCTATCAGTTGAAACTGCAGCATTGCTGCAGGGTGTAGCTTAGCCTATATGACCAAGGCTCCCGAAATGAAACACAAGGTGACTAAGTTTATTTATATGTAGGTTATCATTTAGCCTACATTTCATACACAACTGTGATTCAAAGTGCAATAATGAGGGAATTTCTTTTTATTATTATTTTATTAAGATCACCTGAAAGCTGAATAAAAAAAAAATCTGAAATCTGAGGGTGCAAAAATAAATAAATAAAATAAAATATTGGAAAAAAAAAATCGCCTTAAAAGTTGTCCAGATTGAGTCCTGCCTACTAGCAATGCATATTACTACAAATAATACATTTTCGATATATTTATGCTAGGAAATTTACAAAATATATTATTGGAACATGCTCTGTAATATCCTGATTTCTGATTTTTTGGCATTAAAGCAAAATGTATCATTTTGAGCACAAACACCTGTGCGACTTTTAACTGGTTTTGTGTTCCAGGGTAAATGGACTGCATTTATATAGCGCTTTTAACAGACCCTGTGGCCATCCAAAGTGCTTTACATTTTGCCTCACATTCACCCATTCATACACCGATGGCGATGTCAGGGATGTCAGGTTAGCAACTGTCTTGCTAACCCGACACCACGACACTTGGCCAGATGGAACCGGGGATTGAACCACCAACCTTCCGGTTTAGACAACCTACCACTGAGCCACTGTCGCCCACTGATCCACTGCCACCACACTGAGCGACTGTCGCCCCACTGATCCACTGCCGTCTCAAATAGGCCTACATATTCCCAGGGTCACATATTGACGTTTAATTGAGTTTATAGATATATATATATAGAAACTAATGTTTAATTATGAGATGAATAAAAAGTATTGCCACCAAATATTAAGAATAACTTAAATGCTTACATAGGAGTAATAGAAATTATGGGTATAGCACAACCAGTTTAATTATTTAGAATTGAGTCAAATAAGTAAAAAAAATGGAAAGCTGCTCAGGTAAAACCATTGTCAGTCGTGACCATTACCTCCTGAGGTGAGGATTTACAAGAAAAACTATTTTAAGGTAAAACCGTAATTTATATCAATGTCAGTTTTGATATGTGATTATTGTGGTTTACACATTTGGAAAGATATTAATATTTAGATGAACACATTCTCTAGTCGAATATAATGTAAAATACCATACAAGCTTTTCATTAGGGCTACATGTTAAAAAGCTAAAACTATTACTGTTACTACTACTAAACTATTACTACTACTGTTTTGATCAATGTAAACACTTGTGCCAATTAAATGTAAAAAGGGTAGGATTGACAACCCCAACAAAACGACAGAGACATAGGCATCAAAACTCAAAGAAAGCATTAGAAACCAGGTGAGCAAGTTTGGGCAGATTGTGGCCCAACCCCCAGCCACTACTTCCTGAGCATTTCACATCAGGACATTTTCTGTATGCTTAGATTCTAAACAAAATCAATTCCTTTTTGGATTGTGTCGAAAATGTATTCTTTGTCATGTGACCCACAGGTATCTTGACCTCATGAGAAGCACAGTGCTGTCAAAGCTGAGACATTTGTAAAATGGACACACCCTTCCAGACTGAAACCCACAACAACATCGAAACTGATGTCATACTCTCTGTAAAGTGTAGCAGTATCTCAAACAACATCTCATGGACAGTTTCATATCATACATATACATCTCGATTTGTATTTGTCTGGCTGTTCTTTTGCTCTAATGTGTTTTATATGGTGGTCATGTGGATCTGAACCCTTACTAATATAAAGCCTAAATCTAAATTAAACAATGGCAATAATTTATGACAATAAGAGTCAAATCTAAAGTTGCAATCAGCCTATGTATCACACTTGTGTGTATATATATATATATATATATATATATATATATATATATATATATATATACACACACACACACACACACACACACACATTTCAAGATGTCATACATTATTGGTGTGATCTGCATTGCTTGTGTTGAATGAAAATACGTTTGTAACTTTCTCTGTTATTTTTCCACATCTCCACTTGATGGCGCTCTTATAGCCTACGTTTTTATACAATGATGCTGTCTGATATTTATTTATTTGTCTTCATTATGCTTCATTGTGACTGGATTCTTTAGCAACTGTTAATGACAGATTCGGTCACCGAGGACCCGAACCTTTTTTTCTTTTTTTTTTTTTTCTCGAGGTGTATATAATAAATGTGAAATAAGTGATTCATAGAGTATTAACACTACTTTAGTGCTGCAAGGATATCTTATCACCTAAGTAGGCGGGCTTTATGTTATAACATTTCATATTTGACAGCTGTTTTAAAATAGAAATGTTAAAAATTCTGTCAAATTTCTGTCAAATAAAAGAGGACATTAACAAAGATTATAGGCATAATATAATGAATGTGTGTGTACATTAATTTATTAAACTTATTTAACTAGCGTTCGTAGCCTCAGTGAATTAACTTGTCTAAGAAAATGTTTAAAATATAGGATAAATATCAGTTGACCCTATGTTTACTTCCTTCACTGACAGATGAAAATGAGAAGATCAGTCAAGAGCTCAGCTTCAGGAGGGGAAGAGACAGGGCAAGAGAAGACTGAGAGAAAAGAAAAAGTGATGGAATTGAGGAGTGATAAATGAGAGAGCAGGTAAGAATTTTAGCTTTTAACCTGTTTAATCCCAAATTTTTTCCTGCAATGTGAGTACATGCAATTTACTCCTTAGACCTCCCTAACACACAAATGGTATGCCTTCTTTGATTTTATGTTGGTTAAGTTAGTGAAATATTAGGTTTTATACTCGGTCACAATAGTGACCGGTGGGAAACAGCATAGACAGAATTCATACAAATTCTTCTATTAGACCTATTTACTGGTTTGAAACTTAAAATAACAATAAAATATCCAACATATAAGAATGAGATATGATTAGGATTTACTTCAAAACTATTTCTATTGTTCATGATACACAATAATAAAAAAAAAAATTGGGGGAATGAAAATTGCAGCCCATTGAAATAAATACAAAAATCTAGGTAACACGTTCATCTTCACTGAATAACGTGTCCGGCCAAAGAGAGGGGAAGAGGTGACCAACAAACCTTGAAAAGATCTAGGCACATACATGTAGTTATTACTTCTAAATATTAGGAAGAGCAACTTTGAACATTAAAGCACCAATTGGTAAATCCGAAATTTGGAAGTTTACAAGGTATATCTTATAAGGTTTATAAGGTATATCTCATAGATATAGATAGACAGACAGACAGACAGACAGAAAGACAGAAGCATAGACTGATAGACAGATAGACAGAAGTATAGATAGATAGACAGACAGACAGACAGACAGACAGACAGACAGACAGACAGACAGAAGTATAGATAGATAGACAGACAGGCAGACAGACAGACAGAAGTATAGATAGACAGACAGAGAGAAGTATAGACAGAGAGACAGAAGTTTAGATAGATGGATAGATAGATAGACAGAAGTGTAGACAGACAGACATATAGATAGACAGACAGAAGTATAGTTAGACAGACAATTGTCATTGTGCTAAGATGGCAGTTCCAAGAAATAAGTGTGTGTGGTCACACGACCAAACTATGCAGCAATGTTAAACCTGCCCAGAACTCATGTAGACATCTTAAATGGGTATTATAAATAAAAATTTGCTTCATAATCGAAGTTGCTTTTTAATACAACACTAAAATATTCGAGGAAAATTTACGGTCACAACTGTGACCGGTGGGATTAAACGGTGCACATATGTAGATCAGAGAAATCAAAATTTTCTTGGGGGACCATGCCCCCTGAACCCCCCTATAGCTCAAATTTGGGACCACACTGGTTTTAAAGCTCCCTCAGGCAGTTTTATATGCTCAGAGGTTGTTGCTGTTTCTTAAAACTGGTTTGCTTTGACCTCATATCAGGAGTTAATGCATTCATGCTGTTAATATGTTAAGGCCTGGAATATTTACATAGCCCTACTAATGATAAAATTGAATATTCAGGCAATATATACTCATTATGTCTCTATGCTTTAAATATATATATATTTTTTTAATATATATATATATATATATATATATATATATATATATATATATATATATATATATATATATATATATATATATATAAATTTATTACATTTATATATAAAAATATATATATATATATATATATAATTTTTTAAATTATTTATGTTGTAGAAAACTTTGTAGCACCAAGATCAGCTATAGCACTCTAAAAAACTCTATAGCACTCTATACTATGCCCCCATTTTGTTATATTAATACAGGGCCGGTACCAGTCAATATTTGGACCATCTTTGTTGGTTTTGTTGTTTCTTATATTTTATGATGCAGCAAAACTTTTGATTCTGCATTTTGACTTTGACTCTGCAAATAAGTCTATAGATGTTTTGATGTATTTCTGTTATAACTGTGTCTTCAGCCATTTAGTTTTTTAAATTTCAGTCAGTTTTGGACTTCCCATTGTTATGTTTGAATTTACACTGTTCACATATTGTGGTGCTTAGCAATTTTAACATAATATTGCCATCATAACAGTGTAGAGATGGACCAAAATAAAACCATTAAAATATAAAATAAGTTGTCTGATACTCGGTGCCACAATGATGTGAGAGTCTTATCCCAAAAAGTATTGCAATACCAAAATACTCAATATGTTGTCCCACAGGGAGTCATTTTTTCCTTTTGTACAAAATTTGAGGGTTCCCCATGCTCCTGCAAAATCCCACTTTAACTGGTTGTAAGCAATTATATTTTCCCCATTTTACCTCAATATTTGTATTTCTCTATGCTTAAACACAACAAGCCTACAACCACGAGAATAAAACCATTTTACTTAAATCAAATTAAGTGAGTGTTACTGAATAAAGCTAAATAATCTCTGTAATTGTCACATAACACACAAGGGAAAATGGTGGGAGGACTCAAGTACAGATAAATGAAGACTTATTTACAAAAATAAACATAAATACAAAACAAAAACCCACGGGGAAAAACACATAATCATAAACCAACGCCGCAAACCAAAGCCTCGTACCAAAAGGAATCACGGGGAACCAGGTGACATAAACATTACAAAGATCCAACAAAAACTGACAAACACAGAGATATAAAGGGAAGAAATCAAGAGGGAACAGGTGGGAGAAATCAAACACTAATCAGATAACAAGGGGGAGGGATCAGACAATAACAGGAGCACATGCTCAAAATAACAAAACTTGTGCACACAAGACAGGACAGGCATGTGACAATTACTTCTCAAACTTCATTAAACATTGTTATACATTTAAATGATGTGCTCATATACAGAGTTATTAAAATTATAAAAAAAATATATTTGTTAGTTTGATTTTTTTTCCAGCTTTAGTTAAAAAGAAATTTGTTGTAAAAAAACAGTTTAAATAAGATATTTTACTTTCATTTTACAGTTTTTGTTTTGGCAGCCGTAGCTGCCAGTCATTTACCATTTTTTCCTACAGTGTTAAAACTGTTATTTTACATATTTTTCTTTGTTTAAATAAAGTTGTTTTACTTTAATTTTATGGGTTTTGTTTGGCAGCCTTAGCTGCCAGTCATTTGACCGTTTTTTTATGATTTGTTTTAAAAGTGTAAAACTGTTCTTTTACAGATTTTTCCTAGATTATAATGATCAAACACCCTCAATAAAGTGACAGTACTTGAATTGCACTGTTATTTTACAGATTATTACAATAATAATAATAATAAAAAAGCATTCAATAAAGTGTTAAAGCATGGCTCAAGATTGTAAATTTACAGTTTTATTTTGGAAGACAACATACAGTCTTACAATAATACAATGCATAATACAATTAATATTTAAAATACAGATAACAGTTGAACAGTTTCATCAAATTTTTAAAGGTGAATAAAATATTCTCAATTTCAAACCGAAAAAATACAAAACTGACAAGATTGTCACTGTATCACTATTGATTCTAAAACTTTTTAATTCAGATGTACAGATGTAAACAAACAATTCCTCGGAGCCCTCAGGAGGAATTGAAAAACTAAAAATTTAATTTAGCTTGTAAGGTAGTGTTACTAATATTATGATGCTGTCATTATTTTACCTTATATATAACAATTTGTGCCGTGTACATTTTAGCATGTATTTTCCAAAATTAGTTTTATATGGATTTCCTCAATTTTCAACTGACCCGTGGGCTCCATATAGCTCTGATAATATATGTGGACAAACATTTACCTTTTAATTTAGAATCTGAACTATATAGTAATTATAAAAATAAATCAAAACATACAACAGAAGGTCCAAGATTTTGCACCAGAAAACAGACACAGCAGATAAAGAGCAATCCTCTTCCAAATCTCCAATCAGCTGGATCCTTAAAAGAAAGAAAGAAAAATACATTGAGTCACTGAAAAGTCCTTAAAAAGGGCGTAACGTTAGTTAAAGGTCCCGTTCTTCGCGATTCCATCTTTCAAACTTTAGTTAGTGTGTAATGTTGCTGTTAGAGCATAAATAATACCTGTAAAATTATAAAGCTCAAAGTTCAATGCCAAGCGAGATATTTTATTTAACAGACGTTCCCTTTCAAAGCCTACAGCGACCGGCCGGTTTGGACTACACCCCTGCACTTCCTTGCATGAATATTGTCACTAGAGCTGTTTGTTGACTAACCCTCCGCCCACAAGAACACGCAAAATAGGGGGTGTGGTCTTGTTGCTCTCCCACTTGGAGAAGAGTGCATTCAGCTTGCTATGGTAAGAGGCGGGACCTTTCCGGGCAAAGTGCGCTAAGCTGCTGTCCAATCACAACACGGTAAGCGCTGGCCCAATCAGAACTCGTTACGTGTTTCTGAAGGAGGGACCTCATAGAACAAGGAAGTCATCAGGCCGTTTTTAGGACAAAGAAAACAGCGCTGTACAGATAAGTAAATTGTGTGAAAAATACTGTTTTTTTACACGCGAAACATGAACTCATGTTATATTTCACACTGTAAACATAATCAAAGCTTCGAAAACACGCGAAGAACGGGACCTTTAACATAGTAGTTTATTAAGCTGGTGTCCCTTTAAGAATGAATGCACAGAATGACACAGATTTCCCCACGTTAACTTAATTTTAGATATAACATTTAAGTTACATTTAAATCAAGTGAATACCTCACATGACTTTTAGATAATTTTGTGTGCATTTTAACAAAGGATAATTGATTGATAATTGATTTTGGGATCGCATGCTGTCTGAGAGACATGTCCCACTCTTTATTCTTCATTCATACATGTTTCTTTATCAAAATGTCAATGACTTTAAGTAGTAACTTACAGTGCTATGCGGATTTACATTCCATTATATGAAAAGATACTGCAAAATCTCTAACTATAGTCAATATCATCGTCACTTCGTCACAATATCACTTCAGTGCTTCATATGTTGATGTGACAGTAGAAAAAATATAAAGGAAACTTATTTACCTTCTGCTGCTTGCCGTCTGTTGTCCGCCATTGGTAACTTGAATGTATGTTCATCTTCATGTTTTTTCGTTCTCAGTCGACATCCCACAATCAAAATTCGTCCAAAATAAGACTTTAACAGATGTAAAATGATCTATGCAAGTTAATGCTATTACTTTTGAACCAACCGAAGCAGTCCTATAGCAGATTAGAAGCTGCGCCCTCGAACAATCCACCGGCAACGGCTGTATATTCAAACCTAAGCGTGTGAGCGGTAGCGCGCAGAGTTGTCATTGGCCAGCTTTCTGGATGACGTTCAGATTGACCAATCACGCTCAAATTTACACGTAAACGACTTGTTTTAAACAAGGGAGTAATCTAGCACTGGGAAAGCGTTCCACCCATAGGGGCGGCCATTGCTAACCAAGCCATCACCTGCTGTTAGCATCCCATTGACTCCCATTCATTTTTGAGTCACTTTGACAGTGAATAACTTTACATCTGAGGCATTTAAAGACTCCATTTGGCCATTGTTTACCATCTACAGCTGTCAGACAGGTTGCTTACGACATCTACATTGTCAAGCTCAGTCTGAGCCTGCGCAGTTCACTCAGCCATCAGGAAGGGAGTGCCTCTGATTGGCCTCATTTTTCTGCCGTTGAAGTCAATGGGATAGCTCTGTCCATTACTTTTACTGTCTATGGTTTTAAATTACAGTTAGCAAATGTGGATATTTATTTTTATTTATATTTAATTTAATTTTGTCAAATGGTGTTTTGTGGTGTGGGCAGAGTCCTGGAAGTTTCAACCTGGAGAGCAGTGCAGATTTGTACTCTTTAAAAACAGATTATTGTTTGATTTAGTTTGCTATATAGTTTGCTATATTTGTATCAAGAATTACAGCATTTGAATGCAAAAAATACACCTACACTGTAAAAAAAAAAGAAACAAAACAAATAGAAAGAAAGAAATTAATAAATGGTCAAACCGTTTTCTCAAACCCTTTAATTTAAATCTGTAAAGTTTTTGCACTTTATTTGAATTAAGATATTTTATTTTAATTTTACATTTTTGTTTGGCAGCCATAGCTGCCAGTCATTTGATAATTTTTTATGATTTTATTTTTTACAGTGTAAATATAAAACTAATAAGATTTACTTTAAAATTAAAAAGAATAATGTTATTCTTGCATACTGAATAACATTCAGTGAAATGCTGTTTCATGCATACTGAGCTTTTTACACTGTTAAAGACTTGGATTCCCATCCTAAACAGAGACAAAGTTTCAAAAACTAATGTTGGACGTTTGATGGAGTATTTCTGTGTAAAAATACTCCTTCTCGATGTTAATAGATCGGAAGGTCCTTGTATGGGCCGTACAGGCTCTTCTCCCGGTTGGGTGCGCGCGCGTGACAAGAGCAAAAGAGGACATGCACGCCCATAAACACTCAGGTGCAGATCCAGTCGATCCAGGCGCCGCGCTCCACTTTATTCCTATGGGTGACGTCGAGCGACTTCAACGCTTCAGCACAGCATTCCGGGAAGGCAGCGCTGCATTTGAACCGATTTGAACGCACAAATGACGGGAAGCTTCACAACATCGTGGATCTCCACAGTCACTGCTGTCACAGGACTTCACCAAATCATACCAAAGAAGTGTGCCGGTGAGTAAAACTGCTTCAAATGTCTATGCTGTTGGCTCGTCGCGTGAGTAAACATCAGTAAACAACACGATCGCGATTCTTGAATGATTCTTCATTCAAATGTGCTAACGGACTCTATTGTGTTGTTCTATGTACACTAGTCTGACGTGCAAAGAGACAGTAAAGACACACAAATGTTGACAGGCCACTAAATACAGTACATACCACAGAGACGGACGTCCTGCTGTTGCTGTTTCTCCTGTTCAATTTATTTCAGCCTCCGAATGATTCTGGATCATATATCTATTAGCTGAGATCGATAGCCATGGGTTTGTCCAAGCTTGAGGACGTCACCGCTTTGCGCTCGTCATTCTTTAGCTCCGTCCACATGATACGCCTCCAGACGCTCGTTTTTTTCCGGAAAGACTCGGTACAGCCCATATTTCTTTTATAAATATAATAAAACTAAAGACTTTTCGGAGATATGAATGATGCAATACTACTCTATAGGTACTCAAGATTGACATGAGATTGACTGAAACTGAGTGTTTCACCCCCCCCCCTTTAAAATAATGGTCAAGTTGTTAATTTACAGATATTGTTTGTAATTTTACATTAATTTGTATGTAATTTATGAAAACAGAAAAATACTGTATAAATAATACAGTGATTTTCCTGTATAAAAAGGAGAATTACTGTAATTTGTCATTAATTATATAATCCCTAAAATAACAGTCAAATTGTTTATTTACAGATATTGTTTGTAAATTTACATTCATTTGTTTGTAATTTATGAAAACAGAAAAATACTGTATAAATAATACAGTAATTCCCTGTATAAAAAATGAGAATTACTGTAATTTGTCATTAATGATAAAATCCTTAAAATAATGGTCAAGTTATTAATTTACAGATATTGTTTGTAATTTTACATGAATTTGTATGTTATTTATGAAAACAGAAAAATACTGTGTAAATTTTCCTGTATAAAAAACCCGAGAATTACTGTAATTTGTCATTAATGATATAATCCCTAAAATAACAGTCAAATTGTTTATTTACATATATTGTTTGGAATTTTACATAGTTTTAAAAGTAATTCATAGTTACAAGAAAATACTGTAAAAAATGGAGTGTTATTTTCCGTAAAATTAGGATTATTTTTTACAGTGCAGTTAATTTAAGAAACTGATGAGAAGTTGTATCCTTTTGTATTATTTTATTAATTTAATTTATTATTAATTTATTTAAACAAGAGGGCAAAGGCTCCTTTAATATTATACCAAAAATCCCTAGTCGGTCAATTTAAAATAAAGCAACTCGACTGGAATAATGTTCTGCAGTCTGGTAGAAAAATTATAATAATAATAATATGATGGATAAAGTTAATAAGACAAAAAATGAATTTTGCAAAAATGTCTTTAATTGGGGTAAAGTACACTTGCCATGGTTGAATGAACATCTTCGGAAGCTATAGCAGAAAGACCTAGAATTAAAGGCTGCTCTAAAATCTAAATTACCGCATAAGAGAAAATTACAGGGTATGCAAAATAAAGTAGTAAAATAATTAAGACATGCCAACACTAATTATTTTATTAAATTATTTAACGACTTTTATTAAATTAATTAAAGGAAATAGTAAAAAAAAAAAAAAAAGAAATTGTTGTGTATTGTGCTAATTATTTGAGATTTCTTACAGCTCTTACAGGTTGTTGGCCTTGTCTGTTTCTTTGCTTCTATTACTCTCCCCTTTTTTGTAAGTCGCTTTGGATAAAAGCGTCTGCTAAATGATTACATGTAAATGTAAATGTAGTTAATTATTTTGGAAAAATATTGATAAAATTACAAAGAAGGTAAATAAAACAGTTCAAAAATCCAATACCATAAACAAATTGTGTAGTTTGTGACCAATTAGTTTCTCATTTAAATGAAAGTGAAATGAATTTACACCCAATTCAATTTCGGTTTCAAACGGAGCATTCTACCGTACCAGCTATTTTTTTTCCTTTTCTTGCAAAAGCATTTAATAATCATAACTGTTTCATTTCCAAACTTCAGAACAAACAACTACAGATAATTAGCATAAGAGGTTATAGAATTAAAGAGAACAATAAATACAATAAAAAAGCCAAATAACATAAAAATGTGTGTCGGTCGCCGGGGATCACTTGACGGCAGAGAAAAATTATTTAAAAAACGTATTTACTGAGTATAGAGAATAGATGAGAGATTTAAGTTGGGACTTAAATGTCTTAATGTAAGCAAGGCAGTTTGCATGTATTTCACTGCACTCCCTGATATTTATTTGTAAGTTATTTATATTCCAGGGACAGCAGATCGAAATTTGCTGTTGGGCAACTAATAAACAATAAAGTAAAATTAAGTTAAAATGATACAAAAAGATAACATTTCTCAGCAGTTTCCGTTAACAGGTTAATATTTGTAAACACTTCAGGTCATGGAAACAATACTAATGCACTAAAAACATCTTGTTTCAATTTATTCTTATTTAACAACCAAGGAGAAAACAATAAAAGTCAATCAACTCACCTGAACTTCACAAATATCTACAAATTAAGATGAAATCAACTCTTATTATTTACACTCTCTCGCTCAAAAAAAAAAATGACAACAGATGTATACTACTTTCAGATTGGTTGGCTGCAACTTCCTGTCAAGCTATTCTGACCACAGAGGCCAGAAGTGGTTTAAGTGCCACATCAAGATTATTTAAAATGATTAACTAAACAGAAGCATGAGGAAAAAGGCTACTTTGCCATTACCAAAGAAACCCCCCCCCCCCCCCCATAAACTTAAATAAACTTTGAAGTATACTCTTAGTATAGTAGTTTAGTAATTACTTAGTAAATACTTGTAACATTTTTTTAAGTGAACTAAAAAAAAGATACAGTTTACTATGTATATGTTATTTCTGCTCGGCCACGCAACACTTCTGTCACGCCGCTCTCCACTTTATTCCTATGGGTGACGTCAAACGACTTTAATGCGCCCACTTAGCATTCCGGGAAGACATCGCTGCATTTGAACCGATTTGAACGCAGAAATGACAAGAAGCGTCACAGCATCAAGCTTCAATCGTAATGCAAAAGTGGATCTCCACGGTCACTGGTGTCACAGGACTTCACGAAATCAACAATGTTACCAAAGACGTGTGTTTTTGACGGAGCAGTCCCAACGATAAAGGTTCACGGTTGTGCTCCAAAGCACCTTTATCGTCTTTACCTGCTTCCAAAAGCAGGCGGTGAGTAAAACTGCTTCAAATGTCTAACGTTATGTTGTTTGCTATGGTCGCGTAAGTAAACATTAGTAAACAACAAGATCGTGTATAGTTAATTTATCAATGGAGCATGCAATGTATGGTGTGTGTTTAAATACATTTGTATAGCTGACCACTATAGGTGTCTGTTTGTTTATTGAACCACCCCAAACATAAACCTAAACCTGTTCACACAAAGTGTGCTTCTTCATTCAAATGCCATTGTTTTTTTATATACTATCTTGAAGTGCAAAACCATTTTGCTTGCTACTGCTAAGGTTTAGTTGCATACAATAGTCCATAAACCAAATCATGTCCTCATAATCCACAAGTAAACAAACGCAAATGTTGACAAGCCACTAAATACAGTACATACCACAGAGACGGACGTCCTGATGTTGCTGCTTCTCCTGTTTATTTTAGCCTCTGGATCCAATTCTGGATCATATATGTATTAGTTGAATCTGATTGATAGCCATGGTTTATTAGGTTAACATTTTCTTTTTTACGCATGACGATGTCAGCTTTCAGAAGCTCTCGTGCAGTAGCTGCATGCTCGTCATTCTTTAGCTCCGCCCAGACGATATGCCTCCAGCCGCTCGTTTTTTTATCGGAAAGACTCTGTACAGCCTATCTTTCTTTTATAAATATAATGAAGCGAAAGACTTTGAGATATAAAGGATGCAATACTACTCTATAAGTCCTCAAGATTGACATGGAATTGACTGAAACTGAGTGTTTCACCCACCCTTTAACTCCTTCCAGGCCAGCATTTTCCATGATCTCGGCTCCATCCTTCCCTTTTCCACCCCCTGCTGGCCTGCCGTGTCCCTCGTGTTTTTTATTTACTTTCAAATGGGGAAGGGGAGAGAGAGAAAACCCAGGAGCGAGGAAGACTGCCGCAGCAATAATGTAACAAAGTCGGTTTTCAGAAGATAACAGGTCCGAAGGTTGAGACCGGTGTGTCCGGCAGCGGTGGCCATAGATAAGGAGCGTAGTCGCCGCAAACGGCAGGCGGCAGCGGTTGGTGAGGGTAACCCCCGGGTACAATCACACGCCTCCCCCTTACAGTCCACACACACAGAAAGAATGAACCAATGAATTCATGAACCGTAACAGTACCCCCTCCCCTAGTTGGGTTCCTGCAATGGACATACTGGATCACTCCCTCATCGATGATTTCAATCGACAGGTAAATTCCTCTGGGAGTGCTGTCGATTGAAATCATCGATGAGGGAGTGATCCAGTATGTCCGTTGCAGTAACCCAACTTCTCTCCTCCGGACCATAACCTTCCCAGTCCACCAGATACTGAAATCCGTGTCCCCTCCTTCTTGAGTCCAGAATATGATTGCCGGCGGGTTAATATGGGAGTGAAAAACAGGTTTCAATTTGCACACATGAAAGGCGGAATGAATCTTCCTTTACACAGGAGAAAGTTTGAAGCGGATTGCCACCGGACTAATGATCTTGGTAACAGGGAACGGACAAATAAATTTGGCAGCAAGCTTGTTACAAACGGAGCGGAGAGGAATGTTCATAGATGAAAGCCACACTTTCTGGAGAACAACGTAGACGGGGGGCTTAGACAAGGTGGCGATCGGCTTGGGCCTTGGTACGCACTCTCACTTGGAGCAGAGTCTCACGGGCTCTGGTCCAAGTGCAGCGGCACCTCTGGACAAAGGCGTGAGTGAAGGGGGCCGCGACTTCGGATTCCAGACTAGGAAAAACAGGTGACTGGTAACCTATACTACACTCAAACGGTGAGAGGCCCATGGACGATACTGGTAACGAGGTCTGTGCGTACTCAACCCATGGAAGTTGTTGGCTCCAGGAGGAAGGATTCTTGGAAGCCACACAATCGCAACCCTCTTTCTAAATCCTGGTTGGCTCTTTCGGTTTGACCGTTGCTCTGGGGATGTAAACCCGAAGACAGACTTATGGTCGCCCCCAGCAACCTACAAAAGAGACCATGTCAATCGGGAGGCAATGAATGCGAAAGACGTGTTCAATGACAGCCACCACTGTCTCCTTAGTGGAGGGTAATTTAGGTAAGGGGATAAAGTGTGCCGCCTTTGAGAA
Source organism: Pseudorasbora parva (assembly GCF_024679245.1). Taxonomy (NCBI): domain Eukaryota; kingdom Metazoa; phylum Chordata; class Actinopteri; order Cypriniformes; family Gobionidae; genus Pseudorasbora; species Pseudorasbora parva. The sequence goes on along the minus strand of NC_090188.1, from coordinate 34,048,105 downwards.
CCGGTCCACTACGGTCAAAATGACCGACTTACCCTGGGAGGGTGGGAGGATGGTGACAAAATCTAGTGCGATGTGGGACCAGGGTCTCGAAGGGACAGACAGTGGTTGGAGTAACCGATCTGGAGGATGATGGGAAGTCTTACCACAGGCACAAACCGAACAAGCCAATACAAAATCTCAAATGTTACGAGTCATTCCTGGCCACCAAAACCGTTGCTTCACTAAAAAACTGGTACGATTAACTCCTGGATGACATGCCACATTGGAAGAATGACCTCACTGAATAACGTTGGACCGTAAGCCCTCCGGCACGAACAATCGACTCGGTGGACCACCGGGAGGAGGGATTACCCCTTCTAAGGCCGTTTTGACCTTCTATTTGATCTCCCATACAAGTGTGGAGACAATGAGTCTCTCGGAAAAAATGCACTCGGGAGTAGGCGGGCGTTTGGAACGGTCAAAAACATGAGATAAAGCATCGGATTTGATGTTCTTGCAACCCGGTCGGTACGAGAGCAAAAAATCAGTCTTTAAGCGGATCTGATATATTCCAAATTCTTATGATTGGTCTAGACTATAAAAGGTGCCCCTGACCCTTCCAACCAACCAGTGACGCCATTCTTCCAAGGCCAACTTGACTGCAACCAATATCGTAGTTATATAATACGATGGGTAAAAAAAGTTAGATAATCAATGGGAAAAAAACATGCAAGGGTGCATCTTGTCATCCGAGGAAGAGTGCTGGGATAGAACTGCACCTACCTCCACATCTGACGCATCGACCTCCACCATGAAATGACGTGATGGGGCAGGGGCGATGAGAATGGGAGCCGAAACAAAGTGGCTCTTGATTTTGGAAAATGTAGCTTCGGCTACACCAGACCACCTGAACGTAGTTCGTGGGGAGGTCAAGGCTGTTAGAGGAGCGGCTAGCTGGCTGTAATTACGAATAAATCTTCGGTAAAAATTGGCGAACCCCAGAAACCACTACAGGGCCTTAGGGGAATCTGGAGTTGGCCAATCCACCACAGCCTTAACCTTGTCGGGATCCATGCACACTCCCTCAGACGAGATGATGTAACCTAGAAAAGGAACAGACTGTGCATGAAATACGCATTTCTCTGCCTTGACAAAAAGCCCATTCTGGAGCCATCCTCTGGAGCACTCGTCTAACGTGTTGGAACATGTTCCAGGAGAGACAAAGAAAATATCAGTATGTCATCCAGGTAGATATAAATGAACTGATCTACCATGTCTCTCAACACGTCGTTAATGAGTGCTTGAAAAACCGCTGGGGAGTTGGACAGCCCAAAGGGCATGACCAAGTATTCAAAGTGCCCCCTGGGGGTATTAAATGCGGTCTTCCGCTCATCCCCCTCTATAATTGCGACCAAATGATAAGTATTACGCAAGTCCAATTTTTTGAAGACTGATTCTTCCTGCAACCTCTCGAAGGCTGAAGACATCAGCGGCAAAGGATAAGTATTCTTTACCGTGAAGTTATTCAGCCCTCGGTAATCAATACAGGGTCGCAGAGATCCATCCCTCTTCCCCACAAAAAAGAACCCCGCCCCCGCCGGAGAAGAAGAGGGGCGGAAGAGCCCGGTTGCCAAAGAATCAGAAATATATTTCTCCATTGCCTCCCTCTCAGGAGCAGAAAGTGAGTATAACTTGCCTTTAGGCGGAGACATAATTGGCAATAAGTCTATGGCACAGTCATAGGGACGGTGAGGAGGTAGAGAAGCAGCTCGGGACTTACTGAACACTTCCTTCAGGTCGAGGTACTCCTGGGGCACGTTTGACAAATTCACCGGCTCATCCTGTGACTCAGCATCCTGCAACACAGAACTAGACACAGACATACAGGCAGACACAAGACAAGAGGTGTAGCAATGATTACTCTAACCCGAGACGGAATTGTGTCCCCAGTCAACCCTGGGGTCATGCTTAACCCTCCAGGGGTGACCGAGGACAATGGTAACCAATGGAAAATCGGTGATGAAGAATTCTATCTCTGTGTGGTTCCCAGCAGTGATGAGAGTGATGGCGTTGGTTCTGAATGAAATGTCCGGGAGGCTCTGTCCATCAAGTGCACTGACTGAAATCTTGTGGGTGAGTGTGTTGAGAGGGATCTGAAGGTGAGTGGCGAGAGTTTTATCAAAAAAGTTAGCTTCAGCTCCCGAATCCACTAAGGCTTGACACTGATGAGTGGAGGTTGCCCACTGAAGTCTTACCGGGAGGGGAGTGGCTGATGAAGGGTTTCCTCGAGAATGACCGCCCCCCACTAACCTCTGTTCTACTGACGGGGCAGACTTTTACCGGACAACGGTCCAAAAAGTGTCCATTTCCACCACAGTACAGGCATAAGCCAACTCTCTCCTCCCGGGAAAGCCGAGTTCTACCGACCTGCAAGGGTTTGTGATCGAGTGACGGGCTGACCGCATCCATGACTCTGACCGCAGACCATCCGGGGACCTCTGGACTCGGGAGCAATGAGGATCGATACTTCCGACGTTCCAGTCGAGCATCAACTCTTAAAGCCAGTTCAACTAATCCATCGAAGCTTGTAGGAAGGTCCAGAGTGTAGATCTCCTGTTGGATGCGGTCAGCCAACCCATGCAGGAACCTGTCCCACTGCGTGTCCTCGTTCCATCTCGATTCGGCCGCCAGGGTGCGGAATTCAATCGAGTAGTCGGAAATGGACCTGTCTCCTTGGTGAAGGTCCGACAACTGTCGCGCCACCTCACGCCCGGCGACCGACTGGTCGAACACCAGCTTCATCTCATCGGTAAGGGCTTGGAACAAGGAGCAGCACTGATGTTGATTCTCCCACACCGCTGTTCCCCATTGAGCCACGCGTCCGGAGAGCAACGTGATCACCAGTGCTACCTTAGACCGCTCTGTAGCGAATGTCTGAGGTTGGAGAGAAAAGAACACGAAACACTTAGTTAAAAATGCTCGACAAAGGTTGGGCTCACCCAAATAGCGTTCTGGTGGAGGTAGTCGCGGTTCCTGACTCAGACTAACGTGGCCGATGATGGGGGGGAACGGACGGTGGGGTTGGCGGAGTGAGACCATGAAGTTGTTGAATCCTCTGGGTGAGCTTGGACACCTGCGCCACCAAAGCCTGCACGGCGTGGCCAGTAACCGCCATTTGTTCCTCTTGATTGTCGAGACGGGCGTTGCTGTTAGTGAGAGAAATTCCTGGAGATTAGTGTCACTCGCTGAATCCATGATGTGGTCAGATTGTTCTATCATGAAACAGAAGCGGATTCAATAGCGAGTGCAATACAAGATCTTTATTTTCTCAGAACACAGATAGTAGATATGAAGGAGGTCAGACGTTAGGCTGGTTCCATCTCATAACACCACAATCAGTAAAGAGTAATCAGACGATGTAGCTAGGCTTAGTGATGTTACGTCTGACACCGATGCTCCGAAGCTTGCTTCAAACTCGAACGGTCCTTGAAATGAGCCACTGCTTCGGAGCTTGTATCATTACGTCACTAGTCACATGAAAATGCCTTCTGAAACAAACAAACTGCTTCACTCCTGTAGTGAACCACCTGACTGCTTTCACAGCCCAATCAGTGTTGACAGGTTTGAAACCTGCCGGCTGTATTTCTTATGTGCTTTCATACATGATACTGCCATGCTAAAAAATATATAAATAAATAAAACAAAAAATAAATAAATAAAAAACACTTTTACTGAAATTCTATTGCATTTAATGGTTTTCATGGGAATTGTATTGGTTGTAATGGGAATTATTGTGGTCTCTGCGGGTCTCTTCTGATATATGTTGGGTTCTATTGGAGGGGGCATCAGATCCTAATGGAATATGTCCCACACACAAAGAAAAAAAAATCTGTAGTGCTTTAAATTGTAAAAGCCAACGGTTCCTATTGGTATTTTAATAGAAACCAATAGAATTTCTGTGATGGTTTCCAGCTTTTTAAAGCTGGTCTGATCTTCTGTCCTTGTCTAAATAAATAATTACACACGCACACATCATTAATGTTTTATTATCAAGGTGAACACATGAAATTCCTCAGTATTTGTAAAATACAGCACCAACACTGTTTCAGCTTCGATCGCCTCGGTAAACACGTAATAAACGGGGCGTGAACATAAGCCTACTTGCATTTTATGCTTGTCAGCTTTGTTGCATTACATTTACTTCACCAGAAGATGGTGCTGCAATTTCTATCTGAATGAAGCTTCGAGTAACGAACCATTTTCGACACAATTGTATCAGAAAGCAATACTGCTTTGAAACGCTTCATTTGGCCATCACTAGCTAGGCTTTGGTCCGTGTGACGCAGGGACTCGATGGACAACCAGATCCGGGAGCTGATCCACTACGGTGAAGACATCCACAGAACACGAACAGAATCCCACAAGAACAGCAAACACCGGATGAAACGGGAGGAGAACAGGACAGGACCATGGAACAACAAACGATCTGACAAAAACAGGGTGGTTAGCAAGCCTTATTACACTGCTCTGTGAAATACTTGATTCTGATTGGTCAATCGCGCATTCCAGCGGTACGTTATTTGCAGATAACACCCGCTCATACGGGTACTATCTTGACCGGTACTACTTCTATGCTTAACGCTGGCGCCATCGTGTGGCTTAAACAGTCGTGGGTTACAATGGAAGACATCAAGGCAGGTTTCCTTTATAACGTTTTTAATATAGATATTTTTCTTACACAAACGCATCGATTCAAATCAGAAGGCTCTATTATCCCATCGGAGTCGTGTGGAGCACGTTATTTTACGGATAGCTGCATTTTTTATGGACTTCAAACACAACTACAACAACTGCTGGGATTAACGTTAGCCTGGACTTTTTAAATATGACTCCGATTGTATTTGTCTGAAAGAAGAATGTCATATACACCTACGATAACTTGAGGGTGAGTAACATTTTTGGGTGAACTAACGTTAACCCTTTCAGCATTCATTTTCAACATTTAGCAAGGGCATATGGCAAATCTTCAGCAATAGATAAAGGCTTAAAGCAGGTTGGAACTGTTTTCCTTCGCGGAAGCTTTGTGTAAGAGCTAATAAAATATTTTATCTCGAGACAATATTTTGTGTCTAATAATTATTTATTTGAGACTAGTAGCCGTGTAATAAGCGGGATAATGTACACCCAGCCGGTTTTTATCGCAGAATAAACCCCTTCAGAGTGATGCAAGACCCCTCCGCTTCGCGTCGGGGTCCTGATCACTCTGTCGGGGTTTATTCTGCGATTACAACCGGCTGGGTGTACATTATCCCTTACATAATGTAGACCGGGTAATCAGGTGGAGCAGGTGGTGGTGGTGATCTGATGAGCAGGTAATCAGAAACCACGCCTCCTACTTACACTCCACACACACACACACACACACACACACACACACACACACACACACACACACACACACACACACACACACACACACACACACACACACACACACACACAGAATGAACCAATGAATTCATGAACCATGACAACATGATCATTCAGAAATCAGTGGAAAGACTGAATGCTTCTCCAGAGAGGGATCCTTTTATTTGCACATCCATGTGTGTGGTGTGTGTGTGTGTGTGTGTGTGTGTGTGTATGTAATAAGCAGAGTGTAGGCTACTCGTGTTGTGCACCCGCCCCTTTAAATAACACCAAAAATAAAGTGTTTTGTTGGTCAATGGCAGACATTTTCAGTTGCCTCAAAATAGCAACGTGCCAACAATGTGCCTTAACACACCACGTTTTCTGACCAGCACGCCCATGGTCAAACATTGAGTGCATTTGCTATATGAACAATGTGGCACTGGACATAAAAAGGCAAGGCAAGTTAATTTGTATAGCACATTTCATATGGCAATTCAACAGGCTTTATATAGAAATTCATTAAAATAGTGATAACATATGCATGAGAAATAAGAAAAATAAAAAAAGAAAGATAATTAAAATGGTCAAAAAAATTGTCAAAAACACAATAGTGGTCTGAAATAAAAATATACAGATATACAAACAAATATACAAACAAAATAAATAGACAGAATGATCTATCCAATTACATTCAGTCTCTACATAAAACATCCTTCAGTTTACAGTCTACATAAATGTCCCATCTTAATTACATTACTTCACATCTCATTCATTTCTTTCTCAAACACATTCATAACATCCATTTAAATCACTATTCCCTGATTTTCACTCAAGAACCTTATTGTTAAACCCATTTTCACTCATCATCCCTTTCCACAGATTTCCATATACTCAAGAACCTTTTGTCAAACTTGCTATTTCCATCAAACCCAAAATGATAGCTACGTCGGGCTGAAACTAGCAAAAACGTCTCGGGTTATGAATATAACCCATGTTCCCTGAGAGGGAACGAGACACTGCGTCATCGTAGATGACACATCGGGGAACGCCCTCGGCGTGACGCTGCTGAGTTCATATCAAAAAAGTCCAATCTTGATTGGTGTTGTGTAATGACGTAACGAGTGACGGCATACCCGGAGGTATAAAGGGACGCCGGCACAAGCAAACGCAGCTTACTGCTATGAAGCGGGCCGCTCTGTAGATAGGCGGGGCTACGAGACGCAGTGTCTCGTTCCCTCTCAGGGAACATGGGTTATATTCATAACCCGAGACGTTCCCTTTATCGAGGGAACTCGCACTGCGTCATCGTAGATGACACATTGGGGAACGAGTACCCACTAGTCCTCGCCTATCCTGCACCCCATGACATGAACCGGAGTGCATAATCAGGGGGCGAGCACCCTAGCGCCTGGCGTCACCGGGAGGTGCAGACTATAATACCTCACGAAGGTATGCGGTGTGGCCCACCCAGCCGCCTCGCAAATCTCTTGCAGAGAAGCTCCGGAAAGGAGGGCTACCGAGGAGGCCATGCCCCTGGTAGAATGAGCCCTCACGGCTATAGGTGAAGGCAAGTTGCGCACCTGATAGGCCGTTGCTATTGCCTGGACAATCCAGTTACTAATTGTCTGTTTCGCTGCAGGCAGCCCCTTCCTAGGTGGACCAAAGCACACTAACAACTGGTCTGACTTCCTCCACTGGGCAGACCTCTCCAAATAAATCCTCAATGCCCGCACCGGGCAGAGAAGGTGAAGCCTGCCCTCATCTGCCGTCACATGAGGCGGGGGATGAAAAGCCTGGAGAACCACCGACCGTACCGCATTAGACGGTACCTTGGGGACGTATCCCGGGGTCGGCCGCAAGATAGCTTTCACGTTGCCTGGGGCAAACTCCAAGCAATTGGGTGTTACTGCCAATGCCTGAAGGTCCCCCACCCTCCTCAGAGAGGTGATGGCTAAGAGAAAAGCTACCTTAAGCGTGAGGTTCTTGGCCTCAGCCAACTCCAGCGGTTCGAAGGGGGCCTCAACCAACCCTTCGAGAACCACTGCCAGATCCCACGCAGGGATCCTAGAACGAGCCACAGGTCTCATCCTCCGCGCTCCTCGGAGGAACCGTACAACCAGATGGTGCCTCCCCAGAGGTCCTTCACCTAATGGTGCGTGGAAAGCTCCTATCGCTGCCACATACACCTTAAGTGTGGACGGGGTAAGCCCGGTGGAAAACCGATCTTGCAGAAACTCCAGTACTGAAGCCACAGCGCAGTTCACTGGGTCTACTTCACGGTCTCTACACCATATGGAGAACACTCTCCACTTCAAGTTGTACAGCTTCCTGGTGGAAGGAGCCCTGGAGCTGAGTATAGTCTCCACGACACCTGCTGACAGCCCTTCCTCTATGAGCTCTGCCCCCTCAGGGGCCAAGCCCACAGGTTCCATAACTCTGGCTGGGGGTGAAATATCGAGCCCCCCGCCTGAGTCAACAGATCCCTCCTCAGAGGAATCTGCCATGGAAGGTCGTCTAGCAGGTCCATAATGTCGGAGAACCATACCCTGGTCGGCCACCGGGGTGCTATCAGAAGCAGGCGAATGCCTTCCCGGCGAACCCGCTCCAGAACTCCCGGGAGCAGAGCAATCGGGGGAAATGCGTACAGACGCAGCCTCGGCCACGCCTGTGACATGGCATCCAGGCCCAACGGAGCCGGATGCCTGAGGGAGAACCAAAGTGGACAGTGGGTCGTCTCTCGAGACGCAAACAAATCCACTTCCATTCGGCCGAACCTCTCGCATATGGCCTCCACCACCTCTGGATGGAGACGCCACTCCCCGGGCCTCAGCCCCTGCCTCGACAGGATGTCTGCTCCCTGGTTCTGGTCCCCCGGGATATAAACTGCCCTGAGAGAAGACAGTTTCCCGTGGGACCACAGGAGGACTTGATGCGCCAGTCTGTACAGAGAGCGCGATCTCAGACCCCCCTGATGATTTAAATACGATACCACGGCAGTGTTGTCGGATCGTATCAGGACATGGTGGCCGCGAAGGTCCTCGAGAAAACTCCTCAGAGCTTTCCAGACAGCCAGCATCTCTAGGCAGTTGATGTGCCATGAAGCATGCTGGGCTGTCCAAGGACCTCTCGCCCCTCGGCCTTCCATGACCGCGCCCCAACCAGTAAGGGATGCATCTGTTGAAACGGTTTTCCGGCAACACGATGCTCCCAATACTAGCCCCAGGGACAGAAACCAAGGTTTCTTCCATATAACCAGGGAACGAATGCATCTGCGCGTTACCCTGATCATACGAAAGGGATTCCCCTTCGGAGAAAACCCCTTGGTTCTCAGCCACCACTGTAGCGGTCTCATGTGGAGCAGGCCGAGTGGAATCACACTGGACGCTGCTGCCATGAGACCCACCAGTCTCTGGAACTGTTTGACAGTGATGCTGTGGCCCAACCTTATACTTGAGACCTCCGCCCGTATGGTCTCGATACGCGCGGGTGACATGTGTGCCCGCATCGTTACCGAGTCCCACACTATTCCCAGGAACGTAATTCTCTGGGAGGGCGTCAACGTGCTCTTTTTCGCGTTGAGTCTCAACCCCAAACACCTCATGTGTGCTAGAACAGCATCTCGATGCTGAACTGCCATATCGTACGACCTGGCCATGATCAACCAGTCGTCGATATAATTCAGTACCCGGATGCCCTGGAGTCTTAGCGGAGCCAGGGCTGCATCCATGCACTTCGTGAAGGTGCGAGGTGACAAGGCTAGGCCAAAGGGAAGGACCCGATATTGGAACGCTTCGCCCCCGAAAGCGAACCTCAGGAACTTCCTGTGACTGGGAAGGATGGAAATATGGAAGTAAGCGTCCTTTAGATCTATCGTGACGAACCAGTCCTCGAACTGGATCTGACTCACGATAACAGGAATGGTTAGCATCCTGAACCTGTATCTCCTCAGAGACCGATTCAGAAGCCTGAGATCTAATATTGGACGCAACCCCCCATCCTTCTTGGGGACTATGAAGTACCGGCTGTAGAACCCGACCTCCCTTTCTGGCGGGGGAACCCTTTCTATCGCCCCTTTTTCCAGCAGAGAGCGTACTTCCTGCCCCATTACCCCCACCTGCTCGGGACCGACCACTGTCCAGACTATCCCCCCAAATTTCGGGGGGGGAACTCTGAACTGCAGTCTGTATCCCCGTTCTACAGTGCGCAGGGCCCACACAGAGATATTCGGAAGGCATGACCATGCGCCGAGATACTCTGATAAGGGGACCAACCTCTCGAGGCTGGTCTGGGGTATCAACCGAACCTCTGCCTCGACCCCCTGAAGCGGATAACCGGCAGGGACTAATCGAGGCAGATTTTCGGTGTGTGAACGCAGTCGCTGCTCTGCCGCAGATTTTATATGTGCTGGCCAGAGCCGCGCGCGAACATGGGGAAACGACGTGGTCCGGAGCCCTTTTGACTGCGAGAGCACAACATCGATTTCCCGAGAGCCTCGGGGGGAGAACGACCTCGGTCGCTCCGCCCCGTGGGGGACAGCTCTCAGCGGTCCTGCCGCAGCTAGGACCGCTTGGAAGCCTTCTTGGCCTGAATAACCTCCCTCAGGTCGGTCTTCGGCTTTGAAGACTTCCCGCGAGAGCGTCGCTTCTTCTGCCAAGCTCCCTCAGGAGGGGCACGAGAAGCGACGCTCTGCTTCTGCACCTCACGGTGCGAGGAGCCCTCTGCTGGCCGAGACTGCCCGCTCGAGGCAGCCTTGCTGGAGGAGCCCCAGCGGCGAGGGATGAACTGGCTGAGAGCGGCCGCCTGCTTTTTCACCTCCTGAAACCTCTCGACGACGGTGCTCACAGCGCCGCCGAAAAGGCCAGAAGGCGAAACCGGGGAATCAAGGAGAAAGTGTCTGTCTCTCTCCCTGATCCCCGACAGGTTCAGCCAGAGATGCCTCTCCGCGCACACCAAACCCGCCATGGAGCGGCCGATATCACGGGCCGCTTGTTTGGTGACACGAAGAGACAAATCCGCTGCCTTCCTCAGCTCAGTCACATCCTCCGGAGAGGGACCCTCGCCCTCATCGAGCTCCTTCAGCAAGTCCGCTTGGTAGGCCTGCAGAACCGCAAGAGTGTGCAGGCACCCACCAGCGCGACCAGCCGCACTATATGCCCTCGCCACCAGCTTCGAAGTCTCTCGGCATGGTTTCGAGGGCAATGCCGGGGTCTTCAATGAAGCTGCTGTCTCGGGAGAGAGGTGGCCCGCGAGCGCCTCTTCTACCCTCGGCAGCGCAACATATCCCTTCTCAGACGCTCCCAGCACGTTAGCGAAGTCAAGTGCAGGGGGCGTAGTCAAACGTGCTGAGAAGGGTTTCTCCCACGCCCTACACAGCTCACTGTGCAGGTCGGGGAAAAACGGCAGACCCCGGCGTGGAGGCTGGGCTCGACGCTTGAAGAAGCGCTCGTCCAGCTTGCTTGGCGGCTGGACGTGCACTTCCTCTTGTGGCCAATCTAAGCTCAGCTTGGCCACAGCGCGAGTCAAGACCTCCACGAGCTCCTCCATAGCCTGCGAGTGGGGTGGCGACTGCCCCACTGCGCCTGCTTCGGTGCTCATTGTCAACGATCCCTCGGAATCGGACAGCATGAGCACCTGATCCTCCGCCTCGCGGGAAGAAGCCGCAGCGCGGGCTTCCACACGTGGCGGAAGATCCTCTGAATCGTCAGAGGAAGAGAGAGATGCCTCAACATTCCCTAATCCCGCTGACAGATCCAGCTGCGAGCCCCACGACCTGCGGCGCCGCTCTGCCTCGGCAACAGCGGGCCCAGAACCGCGAGGCTCGCGAGGCTGACCGGCCTCGTCAAAGACCGCCAGCCGCGAGCGCAGTACTCTCAGCGGCAGCTTATCACATTCGCCGCAAGCCGCTCCCTCGAGAGCGGCCCGGGCGTGCTGCACGCCGAGACACTGCACACAGAGCTGGTGTGTGTCCGTGCCCGAAATAAAGCGCGGACAGGGAGGCACACACTGTCTAAACTGCTCGCTCGCCATATCTAAAGATATAATAAGCCCTACGGGACAAACAACACCAAATAGACAGACAGAACACAGAGCGCGACCGCTGAAAGCAGGAAGCTGCGTTTGCTTGTGCCGGCGTCCCTTTATACCTCCGGGTATGCCGTCACTCGTTACGTCATTACGCAACACCAATCAAGATTGGACTTTTTTGATATGAACTCAGCAGCGTCACGCCGAGGGCGTTCCCCGATGTGTCATCTACGATGACGCAGTGCGAGTTCCCTCGATAAAGGGAACACTTGCGTCGCATTGCACTATGCTAGGTCCCTAAATCTCTTGACAAGCTATGCAAAATGTATTTAATGTCGGCTTGCTTTTTGCTCAAGATAAGAATTTATTAAGTCCATTTGTCTTTTAAACAAGAAACTATGCTTCTAACCGTCTAACCACAGGTTGAGAGCTGTCAGTTCCTAAACGTTTGCGATGCTTTTGCTAATGTTCATTGGAACTATGGTTAGCAGAAACACAACGCATTGACCTATATGCTGATAAAATAACAGTAATTGCAACCATAGTTGGCTAACAATGGTTTTGAGAAAAGCGTCACAGAGCGTTACTGACTGACTGGGAATAAAGGGGCTGCAACAATGTAAAATATGTGAAAAATAATGTGTTTTTTGAACATTCAAACATGAAAACCTACAGACCCTAAAAAATCAAGACAAATCAAACTAAATTAAGACTTATTTTATTTAGATTAGGATTAAATGGACATAAGTCTTCCTCATTATCTCTCCGTGGGTCATTTTGACATAAAAAAGACATTTTCTTTTCATTAAAAAAATAAAGAGTGTTCATCGGAATGATCCACGAACTTACTCTTGTCACTCTTGACCTTGGTTGAAAATAGTAACAAATCATTCCCTCACAGGCCATTTTGCCCCATGTGAAAGTCTATGAGACTATAGAGCATCTCAAATGCAGAATTAGCCCTGTTAAACAAGTTGCCATGACTAGAATTTGAATAAGGTTTACTTCTGTGATTGAATCTCATGTGACAAGCAGGTGCAGCTCAGTTTGCTCTGGGCTGAAAATGACAAACAAATCTTGTGGTCACACACTGACTTAACTCGGAGTGACTGAACAAAAGGGAACTCACAATTCTTTATATCTCGCAATTCAGACTTTACAACTCGCAATTACACATTTATATCTCGCGATTCATTATCGCGGAATTATGAGAGTAAACTCACAATTGTTAGATACAACGTAGCAATTAATACATTTTTTTTTTGCAGCGGAAACAAGCTTATTATATTAATGTTAATATAATTATAGTAAATCAAAACACTTTTAACTATATATATGTATTGGCCTTAATGAAGAGGGCAATCCTAACACAAAACAATTCTTAGCCTTTTTTTATTGTTTTTTTGCGACGAATGGGGGTTTCGCTTAGAATCTATCATCTTCGAGTATTAGAAAATGAACTAATGGCGATGCAATTCCATGCAGAATTTGCAAAGCGTTGCTCTGAGTACCTCTTTACTACCCAAGCCTGATATGAAGTTCGTCAGCTTCTTCAAGACAAGTCACTCTCCAGTCAGTGTTGGTGTTACAGTGCATTCCAGCGCACATGGATGGTTGCTTTCTTTCCTGAGGTGCAGGAGGAGGTCACATGGTCCTGGAAGTCCTCGTCTTCTAGTGACTGTTCGGTGGCCTCCTCCACCTTCTCCCTCGATGGGGCTAAAGGGTACACTGGGATTCCCCCAGTTGAGCGCTCTGTTGTGATGAACTGTGTCCGCATTGTGCTTCAGCATGGCGTGGCGATCTAAATTGACCTCTCCAAAGCCTGTAGATTCACATCAACCTTGGTGGTGAAGACCTACAAAGCTGTGGGGCAAGCCGCCATCTCTTTGCATGCCATGGCCATCCTCCAGGTCTACCAGGCCAGGATGCTCAGAGACATGTAGTGACTAGGCTACATATTATAATAAATTAGCTCAATAGGGAATTATGGGTACTAATATTTCTTATTTATAATGAATCATAACTGGTTGTGATCAAATTATAAATCTCTAAATCCCCCAGAAGGGAAATACCTAACCTAGGTATTTAATAAATAAATATATGGTTAACAACAATGGTGTCACAAATAAGGCCTCTGGGGCTCCCTCTGATCGCCACCAGAGGGCTCCCTACCTCAATATTTATCCCCACTCTGGACTTCATTACCCATAATCCTTTGCCCTGACTCATCAGCAATTATTGTTTACACCTGTGTGCCATTAGCCTCATATAAACCATGTTCACTCTGCCATTCACTGCGAAGTATTTTAAGGTGTAACACTGCAATTCTGAGCGGTCTGTCATGGTTTCATGTCTCTTGGTTTCACCTGCCTGTTTCTGGACTGCTCTTTTGCCTACGTTCCCTGCCTTGTTGTGTTGTGTTTGCTTGTTTGTTTGTTTGGACTGCCTACCTGGATTGTGATCCATCTGAAACAAGGTAATAGATCACTAGAAGACCACACCCGGGATTTCCTGGACCTTGCTTATTTAACAGACTTCCTGGATTTTGCCCATATTGACTTTTTTTGTTACGGACTCAATGATCAGTACAAATCCAAACTCATCAGAGAAGGTCCTCGAAGATCACTGGTTGAGTTTTTGGATCATGCTCTCTTAGAAAGTGGGTCCTCCTACACTGTTGGGGAGGTAGAGGAGGAGGTTTCCCCTAAATATTTTTTGGGAGGGGGCACAATGCGTCAAGCTCCGACGGCCACGGAGCTTGGCTCCTCAGTGTTCACCGGGTCTAGTGTTGATTATTGCTTTCCTGCACCCTCTAGTCCAGTGGTTGCTGAACCAGAACCGGCGCACAAGATGACTGCCATACCAATGTGTCCGGACAAGGTGGTCGGCATGCTGGAGTCTCCAGCGGCTATGGAAACCATACACCGGACTCACCGACGCAAGCGCAGGAGAAGGAGGAGTCCGGGGAGCTCGAGCCCAGAGAACATTCCGGAGGTTGCTGCCGTCCTGAATGCGCCACCCAGGCGTCTTGCTCTGCCCTCGCCGCCCAGGCTTCTTGCTCTGCCCTCGCCACCCAGGCCTCTTGCTCTGCCCTCGCCTCCCAGGCCTCTTGCTCTGCCCTCGCCTCCCAGGCGTGGTCCCCTGAACGGCCCGCACCTCCACGGCTTCTAGAATGCCCAGGTCCGCCCAAGCCCCACGGCCCAGGTCCGCCCAAGCCCCACGGCCCAGGTCCGCCCAAGCCCCACGGCCCAGGTCCGCCCAGGCCCCACGGCCCAGGTCCGCCCAGGCCCCACGGCCCAGGTCCGCCTACACGCCCAGGCCCATCTATGTCAAGCCAGGTCCCAGGTCCTGTTCCGCTCCATGGGCCTGGCCCTCCATCCCACCCCCAGGCCGGCCTCCGCTCCACCGCCCTCCTTGACAATTATAGGAGTGTCTGGAAGCCACTCCTTAGGAGGGGGGCTCTGTCACAAATAAGGCCTCTGGGGCTCCCTCTGATCGCCACCAGAGGGCTCCCTACCTCAATATTTATCCCCACTCTGGACTTCATTACCCATAATCCTTTGCCCTGACTCATCAGCCATTATTGTTTACACCTGTGTGCCATTAGCCTCAGTCTATATAAACCATGTTCACTCTGCCATTCACTGCGAAGTCTTGTAAAGTGTAACACTGCAATTCTGAGCGTTCTGTCATGGTTTCATGTCTCTTGGTTTTCGATCACCTGCCTGTTTCTGGGCTGCTCTTTTGCCTACATTCCCTGCCTTGTTGTGTTGTGTTTGCTTGTTTGTTTGTTTGGACTGCCTACCTGGATTGTGATCTTGCCTGAACTCTAGACTTTGATTGTGGACTGTTTTATTAAATAAAATTGCATTTGGATCCCCACTCTGTTGACTCATCGTTACAAATGGATTGTAATTAACATATAGATATTTATTACACGGCTCTGTGAAATACTTGATTCTGATTGGTCAATCGTGCATTCCAGCGGGAAATGTTATTTCCAAATAACAACCGCTCATCCGGGTACTACGAGTTATCTTGACCAGTACTACTTCTATGCTTAATGCTGCCGCCATCTTGTGGCTGTTAAATACTTAAACAGCCATGGCTATAATGGAAGACTTCAAGCCGGCGTTCCTATATAAAGTTTTTTAAATATGGATATTTTTCTTACACAAACGCATCGATTCGAATCAGAAGGCTCTATTAACACATCAGAGCCCTGTGGAACACGTTATTTGGCAGACAGCTGCATTTTTTATGTACTTCAAAAACAGCAAACTTAACTACTTAACTACTGCTTGGATTAACGTTAGCCTGGACTTTATAAATATAACTCAGATTGTATTTGACTGAAAGCAGAATGTCATTTACACCTATAATGACTTGAGGGTGAGTAAATCATAAGCTTGGTTTCATTTTTGGGTGAACTAACCCTTTCTAATTATTGATACTATGAATACATATGACTAAATAAATAATACATGTATATACAGGATAACGAAAAGTAACAAAAGGAGGAAGGGAAAGGAATGGTTCAGAATGGCAATTTCGCAAACATTACTACAGAGAGCCAGCAAAGAACAATATCACCTTAAAGGTGCCCTAGAATGATTTGGAACAATATGTTAAATTGTTCTCTGATATCTACACAGAGGGTATTTGGCTTCTTTAAGGGCAAATATTGTCCAGATACAGTTTTACAGGTCCATTACAACCCCATAAATTGTCCCTGTAATTGCTTATTTGGAAGAGTCATGAATATTAAAGTTGAGCTCTGCTCTGATTGGCTTCAGCAGCTCACAGCAGTTCAGTTAATCAGTGAAGCAGCTTGTGAGTCCTGACAGAACACAGACCAGTTTAAGCAGAACATCTCAAATGGAGATTGATAAAATGCAGCTTACTTGTTTATTTGGTGTTTTCAGATCATCCATGCGCGAGAAAGAGCTTGCGTGTTTGCGGTTGCAATTAAATCCCCCAAACAGAGCTTTTCTGTGAAAAAAACCCTGTATACTATCCGGTGTTTTACCTAAACATGTCCAATCTGGCAACCATATACACGCAAGCTCTCTCTCTCGCGAACGGATGATCTGAAAACACCAATAAACAAGTAAGCTGCATTTCAGCATTCTACATTGGAGATGTTCTGCTTAAAGTGTCATTCAGTCTACATTTTAGACCTGTCTTTTTTCTCAACGATATTGCATGTTTATATAACGTTAGTCACAATGTAGGCTAACGTTACGCAGTGACTTTGATGTACTCTGAACAAGCATCATAGGCCTATATTAACCTTTGTCATAAGACACATTATTTAGATTTGTATGGTACTTGGAGTTTCCTATTGTTACTGTACTAACATCTTGCATCATCTACAATGCGGTTTCTCTAAGAAACTTTCAGTTCAATCAGAAATTGTTTAAACAGCTAGTCAATAAGTGGATAAATCACTAGGCTACTTACTGCTTGCAGGAATACAGTTGCCGTCAGTTTAAGACACTGAGCGAAGCCCTTGAAATGGGCCGAATAAACGAACGATTTTGAAATAAATTGTTGTGGTATCCGATTATAATAAACCTCAACCATGACTGTTGACAGTCCCCTGCACAACAGTCCCCTGCACAGCCTAAACATGACGTGTGTCATGAGAGCCGTTTTTGCTATCCTCGAGTCACGCTGCAGTCCTGATGATTCGGCTCCATTACGTCAGTTCCGCCTGACAATGAACATGTTTGGACAGATGCAAATGTTGGGGGCATGCATGTAAATGATCCCCAAACGCTTGTGTCACGGTTGGGTTTATGTTGAGAAGCACTTCTTTTTTCGTTGTGTTTTTGATTTACGAGATTTACATAAGAAGTAGGAGACAACAGTGTTTTTGACTCACAGTATGTGATGTCCATGTAAGGAACTCTTATTATTTCACTATGACAAGGTTAATTACATTTTTTATTCTAGGGCACCTTTAAACAGTGTTACTAGTCTTAAAGCGGATCTCAATTTCGATGGAATTTACACTTGCATTAGTTGGTTTGTGTTGAGTATAAAAGACCTCTCAGAGTGATCTGTGAGCTGGAGCGCTCTCTCTCAGTTCTCCCCAGTGATCGTGTCTCTGATCCGCGTGAAGTTTGAAGTAGTTTGAGAGCGAATGTTGCCAAAAAGGAGAGGAAGGTCTCCTTCGAAGTTGAGGAAGTTCCTTGACCATTGAGATGGCCAGGGGCATAGCCATCTTTTCAGAAGAAAGGGGGACAGAATTGTCAGATGTAATACCAATTTTTAAAAAAAAATTTTTTTACCTTGTCTAATTGTCTAATTTATCGCATCTCTTGCTTTTAATTCGGTAAGACATACTGCTGAAAAGATGGCTACGCCCCTGGCCATCTCAATGGTTGCATTTATTTAATTAAATGCAGTAAAAAAACATAGAACAGTGAATAATTCCTCCAGTGTAAATCAGCTGTTTTCCATGTGAATATAAAGTAAAGTGTATCAAAGCTGAATTTATCATCATTACTCCAGTCTTCAGTGTCACATGGTCCTGATATCCTGATATCTCACATGATATTAGGTTTTGATGATCAAGAAACATTTATGATTATTATCATTGCTGAAAAAAGTTTAACTACTCATGGTGCTGCTTCTTTTTTGTGGAAACCGTTATAATATTTAAACATTTGTATAAGATCTCGCCCTCTGGGTGACGAAGGTGGCTGCACGCCCCCTCGGCCAGGTGAGACTGATACACAGGAGGCCGAGGGAACTTGTTTCCTTGAAGCCCCCATATCCCAGGCTGTGCTCTTCAGCGGCGCATTCAAGAACTTTGCCCAACAGTTCTCAGCTGCCCAAAAGCAGATTTGAGACCATCAAACATATACTGCCCCTCCCGCCCAGCCCCAGCAGCAGCCTTCCCTTGGGCCCCATTGTGAAGGACGCTTCAGCCTTGCAGCCCGCCAAGCTCCAGGCTAAGTGGCGCTCCTGATGCGGATAGCTCAGGGATGGGCAGATCTTTCCAGAAGGTGGTAGCAGGGCCACTAGAATTTTTTGTTCCGCTACTGGCTCTCGCTGCCCCACCCAGGGTACATTTTTGTATAGTTACAATAAAATAAAATAAAAAAACACGGATGTACAGTGGCCTTATCTTTTGCATTGCAGAAATAACATTGTATGTCAATTTTTAGGTTTAAAATTTCTAAGATAACTTTTTGCAGGATAGAATCTGTGAATTTAAAAGAAACTTCTCTAACTTTTTTTGCAATAAGATATTTATGTGGCAATAACCAATCTTTTTGTTGGCAAAATTGATCCAGTAGGCAATTACATAAGGTTTGGTAACAATATCTTTTTGAAAGAGAGCACGAATGGACATATTGCTAGAATACGGAACAAAACAAATCTTGCCCCAGTGGCGGTTCTAGGATTTTTCTGTAACAAGGGCCATTAAGGGCCAGATATTGCATTCAGGGGCCATGTATAGGGTACATAAAAAAAAAAAAAGAAGATGGGAAGAGTGATGTTTTTGTAGCCTAAATGTTAAATGTCAACAAATGTTAGTCCTTTGTAGGTCCTTTCAATTGATGTCTTTCCTGGTTCGGTTGAAACACACCTCATAATCGCAGCCCAATGGAGCAAACCGATCAGAGCAACGAAGCAACGCACTGTCAAATGTCAACAGACAGAGCTCAACTGAACTGTGTTGCCAAGTCTGCGTTTTTTTTCAACGGTTGTTTACTATGTCCAAGGGTTGAAGCGACTATTATGTGATATATAGACCAATGAGTGCGAATTTTAGCAGGCAACCTTGCCTAAATAACACACATTTTACCCCCCAAACACAATTTTTCCCCCGGAGAACCCCCCGAGAAGCTATTGTTTAGGGCTAGTAGTTGGCGGATTTTGTTGTAAAAACTTGGCAACCCTGTCTGCACACACGCTGGAATAAACGATCTTTGCCGGTGTGGTAAAAAAATAAAAGAATTTATTGATACACAGAGTACTTACCCAACATGATCATCATCTTTGAGAGAAATTATGAAGGTGAATGCATATACAAACACGCTCTCCGTTTAGGATTCGAGTAAATATAATCCAAGCTCCTTTGATGACGTGCATGATTACGTTGCTGTTGATCATCTGTCCGTCATCGTTTAAAGCCCGCCCTGATGATTTCATTGGTCCGAACAGTTTCTGTTCAGAGATAATAACTCCTCTATGGAGCAATGCCAGACCGAACTGCCCGACCTAAAAATGTTGTGGGCGGGGCTAAGTTCGGCTGGCATCTAGGCAAAAGAGGACAAGCATCCCATCAGGGTGTCCAAAGGCCAAAATAGCAAACAAAACAAACCTAAAAAGAAAAAGAGATACACTAAATAACCTAATGGAAGCAAAAAGAAAATACATTTAGCTAACCTACCTGCCTGACATAAACAGAACCCAAACAAGTTTTAAAATAAATAGCTGGACACCCCTACGCTCTGATGGTTTTGTTTACATGCCCAAACATCAAAAAGAACATTTAAACTTTGATCATCGGCCGGAGGAGGGATCCAGCCGAACCAACAATGAGCTCCTTGTCGAATGTGGACGGCGTCCTTTTATCATCCACACCTCAGCTGGATGACCTTAGCG
This sequence comes from Pseudorasbora parva, assembly GCF_024679245.1. Lineage (NCBI taxonomy): Eukaryota > Metazoa > Chordata > Actinopteri > Cypriniformes > Gobionidae > Pseudorasbora > Pseudorasbora parva. The sequence continues at coordinate 34,028,065 of NC_090188.1, read as the reverse complement.
ATCATCCACCAATCACAGGACAACCTATCAGAGCAAGGATAGAGAGTAGGAAAGGAGAGAAGGAAAACACGGCAATACAAGTGCAAGACAGGTCGTAACAAATGTTTTATTTATTTTTTTAGTAAAAAAAAAGGCAGAAACTGCTGTTTTGACATATTTATTTTTATTGAAGCCTAAAATGTATTAGTTTTTTTATTTCTTCTTCTTTATGAGGAAAAAAATAGGTGTTTTATGACATAATTTGTTTTATTGTAGCCTTCATTTCTCAGTATGCAAACTTCTGATTTGCTTCTGTGTAATTCAGACTTGCCAAGTTCGACTGGAGAACGACGGGACAGGAGGACAAGTCAATAGGCAACTCTGCTAATGGAACATTGATAGTCTCACTCAGTGTATATATGTACATTTTAGGCTACAATAAAATGAAATATATGATACAACACCGCTCTGCCTATTTTCATTTTTATAAAAAAAAGAAAAAAGAAACATATTTACATTTGCATTTGCCATAATTTTATCCAAAGCGACTTACATCGCATTTTTTAAGGTACACTTACATTTTTGTCAATTCTTACCAATTCTTGCTTTCCCTGGGAATCTAACCCATGACCTTGGCATTGCTAGCGCCACCTTCTACTGGTTAAGCTACAGGAAAGCCAGATATATACATATAGCCAAACAAATGTAGTGCAGGTAATGCAGTATCTTCACTGCATGTATATAACAAAACAAAATATAAAAAACTGCCTCTTTCTGTTTACATAAATAAAAGTAAAAGGTATAAGAAGCTATACAAGAAATAAAGTGAACAATTTAGTCAAACAAAGTTATTGCTATCTACAATGGTTAAACTTGTCATGTAATATAGTCAGAGATAAAGGATTATCATAATTATTCCTATTCAGGGCACCATTCATGTTGACTTCTGTTACCAAACTATGATCTGCCAGGGAATAAATTATATTCATGAGACCAAAGATCTACAGCAGAGCTACACAAAATGAATAACATCTTAATATTTATTGATGAATATTAACCAGTACAGAAACATCAGAGTCAGCGGCAAACGTAAGAAGGACTATAGCCGAGGAAAGGTTGGTATTAACCCCCCCTGGGTTAATGAGCGCTAAGTGACCGCTGATAGACTGGATCCTACAACTCAGAAAACACCAGATCAAATTTAAAAAAAGGCGCTCTCTTTATAAACAAACCACAGATTTGAGCTTTAAACAACTACTTTGTCACCTGAAAAGAACTTGAAACTATACATTTTGTGTCACATTAATATAGTATTTTTAAATTACACAGATTTTCTCGTCTAGACCAAAGCTGCGTCCCAATTTGCCTACTTATACGCCCTAAAAGTATGTACTCTTTTTGTGCAGAAAAAGTACATACTTTTGAGTGTGTAGCAGAAAAGTAAGCAAGCTTTGGCACATACTACTACATCATCTTTAACGGACTCTGCCGCTTACTTACATGCATCCATCACCGTTTAAACTGCCATGTCAATCATCGTCACAGTTCAAATCCTCCACATTCAGTTTAATTTCTTATCGGAGAGAAATGTAGCCGCACATTGATTTTCCATGTTTGTGCCTTTAATGCAGAGACTCTCCTCATGTGTTTGCCAGTGTTGGGCAAGCTACTTCTACACTGAAGCCACCCCCCTGGGAAATGTAGCAAGCTAAGCTACAGCAACTTGAAAAAAGTAGTTTAGTACATCTAAGCTACTTTTTATTTATTTAATTTTATATTGAACCCACTTCATTCAATGCTATTTCAGTGATCAATAAAAGTCAAGCATATAGACACACATTTTTTTTTAGTTATTCAAAAACTGTCTGAAATCAATTCGGCAACAAAAACATGTGATCCATAATATCAACAAACCCAGGGGCCTATTGCACAAAACTAGGATAAGGGATTAAGCCGGGATATCTTGGTGATCTTGTCATTTTTATGCTAAATTTAGTACACAGCTGTCATGTAAACATATCCTGAAGGCAAACTCATACCAAGAAAAATAACTGTATATTAGCGGATAAATTGAGCCAGGATCACCAAGATATCCCGGCTTAATCCCTTATCCTAGCATTGTGCAATAGGCCCCTGGCGCCGAGAGTGTGTGTGCGTATTTGTTTATCTGCATGTGTATGATATGCATACACAACTGTGTGTTTGCATTTATGCTCAATTTAGACTTGGGCACTTTTGCAGGACAAACTTTAAGTTAATTTACAACTCAACTTGTACAAAAAAAGTCCAGTAGCAAAATAATTAAGACCTGCTCCAAACAGTACCAACATGGCAAAAAACAAAACGTGTGTATGCGTGTGTGTGTCTGTGTGTGTGTTCTATCTCCCACACACATAAAACAAGTTTCATTCATTCATATCAAGAGGTGGCCAGGCTGGACCCCGATACTTTTAACAAGAGGTGTATTTTCAAGAGACACAATAGATTTTAAAACTTTGCAGTTTCTTTGTTATCACCGCGCAGATGGTGCGCGTGCAACAGCGATTTGAGCGCTAGGAAAAAAAAACGTCAACTAGATAGGGCGAATGTGCACGTGCCTATCCCATTTTTGTTGAAAGCTGACGGCTGAGAAAGGCTTCAGATAGGCCTCCATTGGCATTCAGTACATTCCCACTCACAAGACCCATAAAGGCACTAAAGACGTCGTTACAAAGTCTATCTCACTACAGTGGCTTTACAATAATTTTACGAAGCTTTGAGAATAGTTTTTGTGCAAAATATTGACTTTATCCACCAAGTTATTGTCTTCCATGTAGGTCTCGGACGTGAACTCACACGATAGTGGCACTCATCCTTGCTTCCGGGTCATGTATTCGAACGGCGGATCTGCGTCATATTCTTGCGGATGCGTCGAGTTCACGTCAATAACTTGGTGGATAAAATCGTTATTTAGATTTTTGTGCACACAATAACTAACTATCACATTGTAAAATTATTGTGCAGTACAGGCCAATGGAGGCCTATCTGAAGCCTTTCTCAGCCATCAGCTGACCAACCCTTTAACCGTCAGACTCGTACATCCATCATGTTTGTAGTTTTTTAACACTTTTTTTCTGCGTTTGTAGTTCTAATAGAATCCTTGTCTAACTCGCAATGGGTTGGGTAATATCTGCCGTTAGAGTGTGCATCAATCTGCACTTCGAATTCTGACCAGAAATAGTAAACTATCCTGGTATCTTTGGAATGCTCTTTTCAGCATACTACAATTTTACTACAGTTTCTTGATTTAGTTGATATTTGTGGTGTGATGAACATACATTTTTTTTTTTTTTTTACATTGGGTTCCTTTTATAGATTACACTTTTACTGGTTAATAGTAATCTTCTTTCTTCCTCATATGACTCTGATATTTCTCCTTCTGTTTTAACTGACCAAAGTGCCATATCACTCTCTCTCGAGTAATGGTAGTTCCTTGTCAGTTGGACGATGAGAAAGTCATTGTACATTTTGGCTTTCCCAGGGCTCCATTTTGGGGTCTATTTTGTTCTCCCTGTATGCTGCCCTTAGGACATATTCTTAGGAAATGTGGTATTTATTTTCATTGTTATTCAATCTGCCTTTGAAACGAAAAGATACTTGCACTTTAACTCCTCTATTGCACGGTCTTGAGTAAATTAAGTTGCACCACATTTCCTTAGCTTTAATAAAAAACAAAAACAGAAGTTATGCTGTTTATGTTAGGAGGCACTTATGATATGAAATGAGATTAAGGCCTTGGTGAGCTGATTCCACTTGCCCTATGTAAAAAAAAAAAAAAAAAAAAAAAAAAACTTTACTTGGTTCCATCCCCAGGAAAGCCTTGATTAACTTGGTAGTTCAATGTAGTTTTTTTCGATTGAGAATCAATCTTTGGGTAAATCTGAAAAGCCGGGGTGACTAAGCATTTGCAGTGGTGGCAAAGAAGCTCTGGAATAGTTTTCCCATCTAGACAGGCTCAAACATAATCTGATATTTGACGCTAAGTAAGATTTGCTTTTTTATTGTTTTATTGTCTTTTACTGTTTTCTTTTGTGTTGTTGACCGTTTGTATCATTGCTGTTTTTTGTTTTATGTGTGTAGGCCTACAAAAACACTATATTTTTTAAAACCTGTTTTTAAAATAAACTTTGACTTCCTTCGTTTGATGTAATGTATGTTTGGATATTCATATAACAAAATATTATATGGGCCATGAAAGGTTTGTCAAAATGATAATAAAAAAAATTCTCTAGTTGGCTGGCAACTAAAAAATCATTAAAGAAAAAGCATTGCTTGCTGGGAAAGAGTTAAATTGCTAGGCAATGAGAAATGGAACAAAAGTAAAACAAATCAAATTATATTTCAGCTAAGCACCCAACATAGGGCCATATAAATATATTTGCAGTCTATGATTCTCATTTTTGTATAACAGTATTTGTGCAGTACTCATGAAGGGGTTGTGATGGGCTGTGAAGCTATATGAATCCAGGGCTGTTTTTAGTCCTAGTCCATCCCTGGTAATAATAATCTAGTATTTGTGCATGAGGTAAAGGTACTCTCAACACAAAATACTAACAATGAATGGTGTTCCTTATTGTCTCAGCCTTTATTTTACAGCCAAAGGCAAACTAAAGCCCAATGGGAGTAGTACACTTACTAGGAGAGAGAAACATAATCATACCAATATATGGGTGTTCCCTATTATACTGGTTTAGGATGTCTCTGATGCTGAGATGGGTCATTATTGTTTGTACCAGGAAGAACAAAGTGTTGTAACTTGGGCAGAAGAGTCCATAGAGAAGGGAAGTCACACACCTTCCGAAGCCTGAAGGGGACCTTCCTAATGTTAGCCTTATAGGACAACCAGCCATCTGTGTCAGCTATGCGGTAAGTACTAATTTAAATGTATAACTTTTTTCTCAGTTTAAATGTCTTGTTATTTTCCTTAACAGTAACATTGGGAGTTTGTAGCTTGTTTCTGTACTAAGTACAAAGCGCTAGATATGTCTAAGACGATTTATAAGTTATCAGTCATGATATTATTATTATTATTTTTTTCAGACAAATAAGTTACTGAGCAAACAGTTTACTCTAATCACACTGTCATGAGTTCAATATTCACACTCTGTTACACATAAACTATTTCTCATTGTGAATGTTCTGAATGCTGATCAAATTCAATTTGATAACTTGATATGGACAGTCTAGGTAGATTTTGGAAAATACTTTTACATAACAATTGTCTCAAAATGGTTTAAATGGGTAATTTTAGGCGAAACGATTCCGATCTTTAGTGGTAAATGGGTTATGATGTTCAGCATTAATGTGTTGTTGATAAGGATGTCCTTTCCAGTAAATTCTCAGTATGCTAGAGTCTTGATGTAATTTGATTCTGACACACAGCACAGATTTCTATTGATTCCATCAGACAGACAATGGCTAAATATGACCCACAGGGAGGTAAAATATTTGTCATGTAATATAGTCACAGATAAAGGATCATCATCATTATTCCTATGCAATCAATCAATCATCTTTATTTATATAGCGCTTTTACAATCACGATTGTGTCAAAGCAGCTCCACAGTGTCAAACAGGATAACATTGCAACAAAACCAAACCCGGCCGTACAGTCTCTCTGGAGAAAACAGCGATGCCATCAGCTCATCTTAATTTATCATATAGCGACAATGTTGGCAGATCTGTATTATAGTTTATAGAAATAATTAAAACCTAATTCATAAATGGTATTTGTATAACTAGTTGAATAACTTTGATCATAATTTTAGTGTCCCCAACTGAGCAAGCCAAGCCAAAGGCGGCAGTGGCAAGGAACCAAAACTCCCTCAGGGCATGATGGAGAAAAATAAACCTTGGGAGAAACTAGGCTCAGTCGGGGTGCCAGTTCTCCTCTGGCCTATTAACACATTGATTATGATGATTTGAGTATGATTATTAGTATTGGCAACCTTACAGGTCAGAAATCATATTAAATCGGGATATTCATAATTTCAGGGTATCACGAAAGAGACGGGTTTATTTAGGATGGTGCGTCGATTACACAAGAATATGAATACATGAAAGATCGGAATTATTGCACCGGAGACAGGTTTTTTGAGCATGACGTGCCAGTGAGGAGACACCAATTGACACGGACTCAGCAGACACTCCAGGATGCGATGGTCATGTCCAGGCGCAGGTCCACCATCCGATCCGGACACGGCCCGGATCCGGGATAAACCTCGGGATAAACAGAGAGACTAACATTTGCATAGATGCCACACTTTTTATGATGTAACGAGTACATCAGGTGTTATGGGAAGTGTTCCCAGTTCCGGCTGACTTAGGCCCCATTTAGACTGCATGGTTCAAGTGACCCAATTCCGATTTTTTCCTCTCATGTGGCACAGATCGGATATGACATGTGAACGTGTAAGCAGTAAAAAAACGCATGAATTCCGATATCCGCAGATTGGATTCAGGCCTCACTCATATGTGGTAATAAATACGATATGATTCGAATGCTTGCATTACCGTCTGCCATGTAAGCGGTCAAATCGGATATCCCCCAGTAAATGCGAGTCGGAAGTCATTGAAAAAAGGACGAATGACGTCAACTCAGGTGGACACAAACTGCGATCCAGTGTTGCCAAGTCTGCGGTTTTCATGTGTTATTTGGCTACTTTAACACAGTTTTGAGTTGCAATTGGACGGGTTTTGTTGTGAAAACCTGGCAACCCCGTCAAGAGCTCTCCTCTTTTTCTCCGCCTTAAGAGAGAAATGTTTTGCCGACTTTGAAGATGCGTGGAACAGTGCAGACAGCAAAACATTGTGCAATCATTTTGTCTGCGTCCATTGCATATCGCGCTGTTTTACTTCCTTTCACCGGTTAAGAACGTCTTGGGCTGTTTTCCCAGTGTACAGTGTAAATGCAAATATCGCATACGGGTCGCTTTTGAAAAGATGATGTAAGCGGTTCGTCAAAAAAATCGGATATAGTCACCATATCGGAATTGTGCATCAAGACCTGCAGTGTAAATGCAGCCCTAGTTAATGCAGCCTAACAATCAGTCAATTGATTTGAATAATGAAAGTTAAAAATGTTCTATGTGTATGCCATAGTAAAGAGATGTGTTTTTAGTCTAGATTTAATTTGACAGAGTGTGTCTGCTTCCTGAACAATGCTAGGAAGACTGTTCCAGAGATTAGGTGCTAAATAGGAAAAGGATCGACCGCCTGCAGTTGATTTAGATATTCTAGGTATTATCAACTGGCCAGAATTTTGAGACCGCAATAGACGTGATGGAGTATAATGTGTTAAGAGCTTGCTTAAGTACTGGGGAGCTAAACCATTTAGTGCTTTGTAAGTAATAAGCAAGATTTTAAAATGTATGCAATGTTTAATAGGGAGCAAGTGCAGTGTTGACAGAACTGGACTAATATGATATTATTTCCTGGTTCTAGTAAGAACTCGAGCTGCCGCATTTTGGACTAGCTGGAGTTTGTTTATTAAGCGAGCAGGGCAACCACATTAGAATAATCTAGCCTTGAGCTCATGAATGTATGTACTAACTGTTCAGCATTTTGCATTGAAAGCATGTGCCTTGATTTAGATATATTTTTAAGATGATAGAATGTGGTTTTTACAGATGCTAGAAACGTGGGTTTCAAATGAAAGATAAGATCAAAGAGCACACCCAGGTTCCTTACTGACGACGAGGGCTTGACAGAGCAGTCATCAAGTGTTAGACAGTATTCTCGGTTACTACTTGTGGAGCTTTTCTGTCCAATAATTAAACATTCCGTTTTATCTGAATTAAGTTGCAGGAAATTACTATTCATCCAATTTTTTATATCAGCTATGCATTCCGGCACTATATTAAAGGCACTATTCATGTTGACTTCTGTTACCAAACTTGAGAAAGAAATTATACCAGCCATTATTTAATATAGAACCTTCCAAACATACTCAAGCCAATTAATTAACTCATATTTAGGGAACTATGCTATTGTCAGAAATAATATAATCTAAAATGTATTTAAAGCAAAAGCAGAGATGTTGACAATTGTTAACAATACCAGAGATGACAAAATAGTGTAATAAATTGCTGCTTCTAAAGCAGTAGGATGACTTTGTTTGTGTTTTGTTTTTTTGAGTCTAATAACGTTCTTTGGATTTGGAATAATTATGTCCTTTGAGCATGTTCATCCCTTTTTGGTCTCATGAAATGAGGTTTAGGACAAAGTAATCTCAATTCTGTTTTGTTATGGGTAAACTGGTTTGACTTGATAGATGTAACTATATAGATATAAAGATATACACACATATAGGTAACCGGTAGAAATTCACTTAATTACTCACACCAAGAAGCTGTGAAACATAATCAAGGATAAAAAAAAAATGCATATATATATTTTTTTTTTTACAAAATAATGTTTATGAGTTTCATTTTGTGTGCATCTTTTGAGCTGATGTACTAGTTTAGTCAATCAATTGAAATACACAAAATGTGGCTTTTGTGTATTCTGAGGAAAAGGTTTGGATCAAAATGCAAGCAAAACAATGACACATATGGTCATTGAAAGCCCACAAAAGCTCACAGAATAATTAACTTAGCAGTGATTTGAGTCGCTCCATTGCTGAAACTCATTTGCTGTGTTCACTGACTTTCTCTGATTCTCCAGCACTAATGTCATAATATTATGTTAAGGTCATTTTTTGCGTCTTCATATTTGTTGACCTTCTCTTGCAGGAATCTGCTGCTGTACATTTTGTGCCTGTGTACTATGCTCAGGTACACAACTGCAGGTGAGTAACCGTCAATATCCGAGTCTTGACTGATCAACTCACAGCACAGAATAGAGTCACTTATTGCCAGACTTACCATTCTCTTATCATTCTGTCTACACAGCTGCAGATCTCAGTGACTGTGCAGCTGCAGGAAGTATATGCCACACCAATGCAGATTGCTTAAAAACACGTGAGGAGAAGTTTGTCTGCATATGCCAAATGGGGTACAGGGGCAATGGAGTGCAGTGCCAGGACATTGATGAGTGTTCTAATGGTCTACACAGCTGCCATATAAAAGCAGTCTGCACAAACTCTCTGGGCAGCTACATCTGTACATGTCAGAATGGCTATTCTGGGGATGGTGTCCAATGCCAAGATATCAATGAGTGTCAAACTAATAATGGTGGCTGCCATGCCAATGCCCTTTGCACCAACAGAGATGGAGGAAGAGACTGCAGTTGTAGGTCTGGTTTCAGTGGAAATGGATTTCAGTGCACTGATGATAATGAGTGCACAAGACCAGGAATCTGCCACTGGAATGCCACTTGCACCAACAACCCAGGATCCTACGCATGCACATGCAATACTGGCTACAAAGGCAATGGAAATTATCTCTGCCTAGATATTGATGAGTGTTCAGAGTCTCCTGGTGTGTGCTCTGCTTTCTTTGGGTACAGAGGTTGCAGGAACCTGCCAGGATCCTTCACTTGCCTCTGCAACAGTGGCTACCAAAGCAATGGACAGACATGTGAGGACATCAATGAATGTGAAATCAACATCTGCAGCTCTTTTGCTAATTGTACAAACTTGCAAGGCTCGTATCGTTGTACATGTCCTGAAGGATTTGTAGGAAATGGCTTGGCATGCGTGGACATTAATGAGTGTGAGAGAAAGAACAACTGTGACCCCAACGCAATATGTACCAATTTGCTTGGAAGCTACCAATGTTCATGCCGCTCTGGCTTCCTAGGCACGGGTATAAGTTGTACTGACATTAACGAATGTGCTGGTAGTGTCATTTGCCCAGGCAATGCTGCTTGTGTCAATACACCAGGTTCATTCTTCTGTGACTGTGGTAAAGGCTACAACTTTATTCAAAACCAGTGTCTGGATGTGGATGAATGTGCCATAAAATATTGCAGTCCTTACTCCTCTTGTGATAACTTACCTGGGTCATTCATCTGCTCATGTCTATCTGGTTTCGAAGGTGATGGATTAATATGCAACGATATCGATGAATGTGCCATAGGAAAGCGGTGCCATGTTAATGCACAATGTATTAATGTACCGGGGACATACAATTGCAGCTGTATGGTAGGATATACAGGGGATGGTGTGTTGCAGTGCACAGATGTGAATGAGTGCCTTGTGGATAACGGCGGCTGCAGAAATATATCAACATGTGTCAACAGTAAAGGCTCTTTCTCTTGCATTTGCCCTGTGGGCTTTCAGCTAGTCAATCGTACCACCTGCCAAGACATAGATGAATGTCAGCAACCTGAAAAGGCATGTGGCACCAATGAACAGTGCTCAAACATGGAAGGGTCATTTGCATGCCAGTGTCAAACAGGCTTCAGTCGGATCAGGGAGGATTTAGAATGCTCTGATATTAACGAATGTGAAGATCAGAAACGTTGTCACGAGAATGCCACTTGCTTGAATTTACCAGGCTCCTTCTCATGTACCTGCAAACAAGGCTTTTCAGGAAATGGTATAACATGTCAGGATATAAATGAATGTGCAATTGAGAAAAAGTGTCATGTGCGTGCCGATTGCTACAATTTTCCAGGAGAATATTTGTGTAAATGCCACCAGGGCTTTACGGGAGATGGTCTCACCTGTACAGACGTGGATGAATGTAGACTTTCCAATTATACTTGCCCAGACATCTCTGTATGTGTGAATTCCCCTGGAGCATATGTTTGTTCTTGTCTGAATGGCACAGTAGCATACAACAACACCTGTGCCTTACCTAGTCGTGAATGTGATCCTGCCTGCCATCCAAATGGACTTTGTCATCTTTCGTCTTCTGGGTATCAGTGTGTATGTGATTTGGGATTCGAAGGGGATGGACTCATTTGCTCAGACATCAATGAATGTGAAGAAAATGTGTGCCCAAAGAAAGAGACACAGTGTGTCAATAAACTAGGATCTTTTGACTGCATATGCAAAGTGGGTTACACTCTTAATGGAACAGAATGCATAGGTATGTGCAATTCATATGTGATTACAAAATAATTTATATTTTCATGAGCCAAGGTCATGGGTTCAGTTATCCATAAAATGTACACAGTATATAATATGCATAAATATATAAATATTTACTCTATTTATGCTGCACTTTAAGCACTTAAGTCATTTGGGATAAAAGCGTCTGCCAGATGCCTTATGTAATCTTTCAATCTTCTCTTTTCACGTTATATTCTTTTTCCAACCTCACAGATGTGGATGAATGTGAATCTGGAGTCAATAGCTGCAGCAAGTTTGCACAGTGTGTCAACACCATTGGGAGTCACCTGTGCTTCTGTCGCAATGGCTTCACTGGGGATGGAAAAAACTGTTCTGGTAAGTCTTTCTCCCTTTTCAAAATTAATTTGTGCACTTATTTGCTTGCTTGAGGACTCTCTTCTCAGTCTTTTAGGGATTTTTTTTTCCTGACCCTGTCCCATTTTGGATGACTTATAGACATTAATGAGTGCCAATCCCAACATGGAGGATGCCATCCAGCTGCCAACTGCACTAACTCCCCTGGTTCCTACAAGTGTACCTGTCCCTTTGGAATGACTGGGTCTGGGTTTGATTGCCAAGATGTGAACGAGTGTAATGAAAACTCAACGTTGCCTCATAACTGCAGCCTTCTCGCCATGTGCAACAACACAGAGGGCTCCTACATTTGCAAGTGCATGGAGGGATATCGGGGTGATGGGTTTACTTGTGTGGATGTGGATGAGTGCTTGCAACCTTCAATCTGTACAAACAACATGACCTGCCAAAACTTTCCTGGGACATATACCTGCACATGCACCGTTGGTCTGGTCTATGATCTGGGTACCTGCGTGAATGAGACAGACTGTAAGAATGTATCCAATGCATGCAACACTCATGCTAAGTGCAAATACATCCGTGGGTCAAACTATTGCTCCTGCATTGATGGGTTCCTTGGAAATGGCAGAGATTGCCAGGATATAGATGAATGTTCACATAAAGGAGCTTGCCCAAAGTTGTCCAACTGTTTCAACACAGAAGGGTCCTTTCATTGTGACTGCTGGGAAGGTTACCAGTACAATGGGACACACTGTGAAGACATAAATGAGTGTAGTGTAGGAAACTTTATTTGCCCAGACAACAGCACATGCTACAATATAGAGGGAGGGTATAATTGTTCATGTAACAAAGGCTTCCTCAGCTTCAACAACTCTTTCTGTTTAGATGTTGATGAATGCGCCACAGGCAAAGCACAGTGTCCAAATGCCTCCAGCTGCCAAAATACAGTAGGAGGATATTTTTGTGAATGCTGGGATGGGTATAAAGGCAATCAGACAGTCTGTGAGGATGTCAATGAATGCTTGAACATGTCTGCATGTTCAGGCCCCAGTATTTGTGTCAATACTAAAGGTTCGTTTCTGTGCATTTGTGATGATGGATTCTCCTCCAATGGTACAAGTAGAACCCAATGTGAAGACATAGATGAGTGCTCACACCCAAAGTTTGGGCCACTCTGCACTAATGGGACTTGCATTAACACAGTTGGCTCATTCCACTGTGTTTGTGACATGGGTTTCTGGAGCAATGACACTAGGTGTCTTGACATAGATGAGTGTTCAGATTCAAAGAATGAATCCATATGTCAACCTCACTCTACATGTGTCAACATCCCTGGGTCTTATAAATGTAACTGCAACTTGGGTTTCTTTCTAAACAGAACAGAGTGTCAAGACATTAATGAATGTCTGGCAGATGACAGTCCATGCACTGCCAATGCTGTATGTGTAAACTCAGTAGGGTCTTTCCAGTGTCCATGCGCTTCTGGTTTTGAGGCATATGGCCCAAAGTGTACAGATATCAATGAGTGCCTTATGAACAGAACTTGTCGTCCCGATCAGGTGTGCATCAATAAACCTGGATCATACCGGTGCTCCTGTCCACCAGGACATCATGAGGAAAATGGTACCTGCATAGACAACAATGAATGTGCAAATAACACTACCTGCCACCCCTTGGCAAGATGCTGGAACACAGTGGGGTCTTTCACATGCCAGTGTCGCTTAGGTTATGCTGGAAATGGGACGTACTGTAAAGACATTGATGAATGTTCCACATCGACCTTGCGTTGCCACAAATCAAGCAACTGCATCAATACCCCTGGGTCTTATGTATGTGTATGTGCACCAGGTTTTATTGCATTAGGGTCTCTTTGTGTGGATTTAGATGAATGTCAGTCCAGTAGGGGTGGATGCCATCCTGCTGCTACATGCTACAACTCTGTAGGTGGGTTTCAGTGCAAGTGTGGCAATGGATGGGATGCCTCAGTCAGAAATGGGAATGGATTGGGTGGATGTATAGACCGGAATGAATGTCTTTCACCTGACATATGCTATAGCAAAAGAACATGCACCAATTTAATAGGATCTTACAGCTGTGCCTGCTCTGCCGAGGATACTGACTGCCCACAGCTGCCACAAATGGGTCGGGTATTTTATTACAATCAAAATAATGTACGCAAAATTATACATCTACTGTATATTTCACATTTCTTTCTCTCTCTCTCTCTCTCTCTCTCTCTCTCTCTCTCTCTCTCTCTCTCTTTATATTTTTTATATATATTATTCACAAATCACAGGAGTCATTTAATAATTAAAGAAATACAAATGCACACTCACTTTACATAAACATTGCAGTCATAGCAGGACTCCCTCTTAATGTTGCTCCTTTATGTTGGAAGTTACTCTGTTAGGGTGACCGCCATTTTGATAATCATCCAACCAGAGTTAATAAACATAAACTTAAAACAACGTCAAACTAATTTTCCAGACAGAGAACTCCACATATTTTTGTTTATTTTTTTGCTAGTCAACCTAATTGCACCTTTATTTTTTTACATTTTTGGTGACCAGATTGTGTTTTTATGACATCTACCAGCAGTGGCTAACTGCCCATGCTAACCAGCCAAACCTTTTCCCCTTTGGGTGCACTTTGTATACATTTTTACAGAAAGTTCCCTGTATCCATTTGGAAAGGAAGCAGGTGATGCTGAGCTACCAATTACAGTGGCAGATGGAAATTCTCCATACATCATTCCTCCTGCAGGCTTTCCATTCATGGGCAAACTATATGACCGATTATTTGTAAGTGTGCACAATTAACTGTTCACATTTGAATAGCAATTTAATGCTGAGCAGGCTAATCTGAAATGTCAAAACTAACATACCATATTTGGCTCATGAAACATTTTAGCTACTAACAGTTAGCCTCACCTCCTTTCACGTTTTAAAAATGAATAGAGTCTTGATATGAACCTTTTCAGTTTTCAGATAATGGCTTGGTGCAGTTCCAATCGGTCAGTGAGAATGAGAAACTGTTGCTCCCTGCTCCATTCCCAGGGGGTTTTAATGGAAATGAGGGTCTTCCCATGTTGGCAGTGTTTTGGGATGATGTTGACCTTACCCTCGGAGATGGAAAACTGCTATACCAGGTTATCATTGCAATTAATAATGCAAAATTTAGCTTAGAGCTGGTATAATTCTGTTCTATCGGGTGGCCTGTTTCCCATGCTGGGCACCAGCAAACCAGTAGCCACATTCTATGCTGGTCCCAGCATATAAAATATACCATATTCTGTTCACCAGCAATGCTGGATTTTTCAGCAGGGTACCATGATGGAAATCTTTTTCATAAAAATTCTCATTTTCTGTCCAACAGGAATACAGTCTGCTCAATATATCTGACATCTATGCTGAGACAGTTTTTAACCGAACAGCACAAGAGGTTAGCAGATTCGAGACTCAAAGGGGCAACCCCCCATTTATTCCATCATGGATAGTGAAAATCACATGGGATCATGTTTTGCCTGTGTCCTATCAAAGGATCAACTTGTCTGAGGTGAGTGTTATATGAATGAACACACACTGAGTAAATAAGTGTAACAGTAGCTGTAATTAAGGGTGTTTGCCACTGCTAGCATCACTATTGTTTTTATTCATTTTGCTTATAGTTGGAGGGATCAGGATTTGAACAAACTAATCCTAAATCTAAGTATTCATTTAAACTCTTACACCTTTTGTACTACGGACATGAAGGTTCTGGTTGACATAGCTTGTTGAGGAGAGGTGTACTATCATTCTTCTAAGCAAGCAATCAGATGTATTAGTTTTGCCTGGAAGGTAATACAATTTGTATAACATTCCTTAAACTTGTAAGATATATCAATCCAATAAATAATCTATCAATCTAAATATATCATATCTAATAAAGTTATATCATATCTAGAGGGCAGAATACCATAGAAACTTTGAAGAAGAATCTTTTGACTTTAGCCATAAAGCAACCATAGCTGACAGAACACTTATGCAACCACACCTAGCAACATTCTAGCAACCAATCACAAACAAATTTAAAATTACATTTTAAGGCAAATAAGGAAATAGAAAGGCAAAGTACAGAACACAAACATGCAAAGTTATTTCAGGCAATAGTGAAAAACTTGTGGTTTATAGTCTAATCTTACAGAATATGAAAGCCACATCCTTTCTCAGTCTCACTAATTCCTGATATGGGTAATACAATAAATGCTCTATTTGCACCTGATATTAATTTACATTTTGGCCAATTGGATCACAAGTATATGAGGGAGAAAAATTCAACTATACACCTGCTGCTTAAAGCCATCTCTTTTGTCCACTTTCCACCACTTCTGTCTCGGTTTCTTCATGAGGCGCATAACAGCCGCAAAGTGGGTGCTCATGAGCACCCCTCTTTAAGGTTAAATGATGAATGGGACACCCTACAGTATTGTGGACTTAATGGACACATGCACGCAATGGCCATTGTAAGTCTCCAAGACCGAAAGTGTATAAGTGTGCCATTTGGGACAGGTCCTTAGAATTGCCTTAAAGGGGTCATTTAATGGTACGTGCACTTTTACAAGTTGATTGTATGTAAAATGTGTGTTGGCACTTGGCAGTGCCTGTACACAATCATCCTATATCCAAGGTTTTTTTTAATCTCCTTATATGTTTTCCATTGTCTCAAATCAAGCCGTTTGACTGTGTGACGTCACATGTTTGGACGCCCCTCCCACGATTGTTAACTGACAGCAGTGTTTCAACACAGACCCGACCTGGGTCGAGCAGTCGTCATAGTCCGTAATTGTTGATACATTGGAGAAGAAAGGCATTTATGCGATTGTGGTGTTCTGTTCTTGGGTGTAATAATGAACACAGCAGTCATTCTGATGTTCCTAAATCCGAACCGCTGAAGACGCAGGGGCTGAGTTTTGTTTCTGAAAGGGAATATCCCCCCCAATTAATGTCAATGCTTTCATGTTTGCGCGAACCGTGAAGCATTTCTCACCAGACTGCTTTATAAACGAGGGTCAGTATAAAGCAGGTTTTGCTAAGAAGCTACTCCTGAATAAGGGATCAGTACCAATGATTCGTGTTCCTGCTGCACCTCCAGAAGAAGTGAGTGTAGTTTGAATTGCTTGCACGCTTCACGATAAATGTGGCTAAAGTTTACATGGTAAGTTACATTACGGCATGCTTTCTATGTATGACGTTCTCAATATAATTCACAATCCCACTTTATAATGAAAAACACATTATGGTTATTGTGTTATTACAAACTGTGTATGCTGGTGAGAAAGTTAACGTGGATGTGGTTCTAGATGGTTTTACTTTTGTAGACTTTTGTAGATGGTGTCTGTTACTGTCAAAAAAAAATTGTGTTGTAACAGTTATTCACACTGCATAGATAACGTTAAGCATCACTGACAAGGCTACATTTAAAATTTGTGTTTTCTTACAATACTAATGAGAATTTTTAATTAAAGTATATTACAAAGTTTTCATTTAGACACTAAAGAATCATATTAACTTGTACAAAAATTGCATTATATGACCCTTTTAATGTAGTATTTATTGCGCCCGAATGTTGTTTTAGAATATTACTTGTACAAGTTCTGTTAAAAGACATATCTATTCTCAGAACAAACATAAAAAACAAACACATCAGAACTACTGTATATAAATTCTATTCACATGGGGATGGGTTTGTAATTTGAGTTTGTAAACAAACAGGGTTTATAATCTCATTAATTTAATACGCTACTCTACATAGGAAGAACCCTGTTTGCAGACACAAAGCTGAAGCGGACTAATATCGTCTTGGTTTTGTGCAAGGTTTACATGAGGTAATAAGCAGGGCAGCCAGAATGGAAATCCCAATGGCTCTCCCACTAGTATCATAAATACATGCCTGCTGAAGACATGTGCTACATTTTAATATACAGTATACTGGTTATTTTACAATTTAAAATAGTCTAGAAAATCCAAACAATATTTGTTGAAGAACGCTGAACGCATAATTTAGTAGTAATCCAGTGTACATAGGTGTGTGATAGGATGACTATTTTGGTGGGACTCTGACCTACCTGCTTGTGGGTTTATGTATAGTACGACCTTTGTTCATCTTCGGAACACAAATTGCAATATTTTTGTTGCTTTATAAAATTATTGTAGAAGCACTGTAGCAAGTTTTTAATTTAATTAAATTTATTTATTTTTTGCTCGAAATAAACTTCAATCAATCAATCAGTGGGCTTATTAATGACGTCTTTAGTATCTTTTATGGGTCTTGAGAGAGGAAATGTCATTGCTGCCAATGGAGGCCTTTCAGAGCTATAGGATTTCAACAAAAATATCTTAATTTGTGTTGCAAAGATGAACAACGGTCTTACGGGTGTCAAATGACATGAGGGTATGTACTTTTTGGGTGAACTAATCATTTAATACCAGGTGTAAACATGGCCAAAGAAGCCTTAACCCAGGATGCAAACAAAATGGAACAGACCATGGGGGTCTTGAGACACATTTTCTGAATTTGATAGAAAAAAAAAAATGACACTGAAAAGCAGGTTCTTAAAAGCTCTTCTTAGTAATGATCATCCTAATGTCATCCCCAGACCAACACCTTCCAGAGCATTCTGACCACGGATGGACTACGTTCATTTGCTCTCCTCCGCTACAGTGACATGAACTGGGGTCCAGGACAGAGGACCAATCATAACGCTCTTATAGGCTACACTGATGGCAAGAATAACTTCCATAATGAGATTCCAAAGCCCCCAAACAACCTGTTTGGCCCAGGAGGGCGCTATCGTCCCCAGACTGTCACTGGTAACACAGGCAAACTGGGGCAGCTGGTGTATGACTTGACAGGATCTGATGAAATCAGCTCGGATCCTCAGAGGCAATGCCAGGTATGGGCCTTCAACGAGCCCGATCCTAAAGAATGGGCATTAGGTCTGGCATCATGTCCCTGCACCCGTGTTCAGGCACAGGAGGACTTGGCCTTTGGCCCTGAGACTCTACCATCAGAACAGACCGCACGTGTAAAGGATCTGAGAGCTTTTAGATGGGGTGGCAGCAGGGGCCGTGTATTTCAGTCCATCCTTTTTAACAAACAAAAGGCAGGAAAGAGATGCGTGTATGATCCAGAGGGCCCCCTGCTGGCTGGATACAGTGAACGGTTCTTTACTGAGGACAACACACAACAACATATAGGTAAAGCCATTCCAGATGTATTTTAATTTTATGAAGTTTGCGAAGGCATTGTTAGTTGAACATATAATTCAGTCATACCTGATTTATTTCTATTGATTTGATCTTTTTCATGCTGGCTTTGTTTCTAGTCAAGGATCTATTACCCTTCCAGTGGTGCTGTGTTCAATCCCCACTGTGTAATGCCTACTTGGCTAAGAGACCACTAGATCGGTGCCAAGGGTATAGCTGGAACAGCGCTGATAGCAGTATACCTGGGAACAGGGGAGCACCAGGCATTGGTAAGGGACCTAGATACAGATTCTGTATCCCTTATACTCTCTGTATCCATCTAGCTCTCTTATGCTACCAGGGGTGTATTTGATTTGATTAGGGATCCTTACAAAATTATGTAAAAGTATCTGAAATGTAATCACAACTATATTACTGATCTGCCCACATTGTCCCTGTATGATAAATTGAAATGAGCTGATAACATCACCGTTTTCTCCAGAATGACTGTACAGCCGAATCAAATTTTGTTGCAGTATTTTCCTGTTTAACACTGTGAAGCTGCTTTGAAACAATCATCATTGTAAAAGCGGTGCATAAATAAAGTTGAATTGACTTGACTTGACAAATTAGTGACGTCAGTTTAAATTATTATCTGAATTATTATTACTAGGCACATTATTACTAGGTTGATTTGACGGGAGACACACTGCATGGAGGCCCAGGACTGATTATTTGTCTTAGCCAATCATGTTGACAGGAAAAATAAATAAACATAATGTAGCGACGGCAGGTTTAGGGAAAATAGCGCAGTAAATGTACCGATACAGCCCTTAAAATGTATTTAAGTAAAAGTAAAAGTACACTGTTTTTAAACTACTTAAAAAGTAAAATTCCTGAGAAAAACTACTCTATTACAGTAAAGAGAGTATTTGTTATTTGTTACTTTACACCACTGGTAAAGTTATTCTAAATGTAAAATAGGGCAAATGAGTATGCATAACCATTATTGTACCAATACTTTATGCAATATAATTTTCTTTTTCCAATTTGTTTATTTTTACACTCCTAATAACTACTGATTGATTTAATTTAGAAATAAATAATTTATAGCTGATGTTGACAAGGAAGTAGCTTTAAAAATTTCTGTTCCACTCTCTTCTTTCATCCAGGCATGGTATACGGAAGTCTTCACTTTGTCACCTTTGACGGAAGTGAGTATACCTTCAAAGCCTTGGGTGAGTATGTCATAGTTCGTCTCTCCAGCAGCACAGGATCAAACATCTTTACCCTGCACGGACAAACAGCTGCTCTAGTGGTCAACGGGCAGCCCAAACTTGTGCCTGCTCTGGTACGATTAGCCGCCTTCTATCAGGGTGCTGGAAAGGTGAGTTTGACCTTTGAAACATATAAAATGAGATGAACAATATGTGCATAAATGAATTAGCCACAATTTAGAGATTATAAAATTGTTTCTTGAAAGGTGGAGTGGAGATGTGCTGAATCTGGAGATGGTCTTAAGGTCTTGGTTAATGATGTGGTCACTCCTGTGTCTGTTGGTAAGAAAGAATTGCAAGGTTTTCAAATGATAAGGTGAATAAATAACATGGTTGTCAGTTAAATACCAGTTGAAGTGCTGTATGTACATTTTTTAACCCATTTTCAGTACCCATTTCAACTACTAGCAATCATTCTTACATACAGCATCTTTCAAGTATTATTGCAGTTTTCAAAAAAATGTATGTTGCTGTTTTCCATAGATTTGATTTAAGTCATCATGCCTATAAAATAACACAACTGGACATACTATGCATACATCATGGAATGCATTTTACGTTTTGAAGTTTCCATGCTTCCAAGCTCTTTCCTCAATGTTTTTTCCTAATTGTCAAGTACAACATATCCCTTAAAGTCTTAGTTTTGAAAATAAATTCTGGTCGCACTTTATTTTACAGTACATGTACTTTCTTTACAGTGTTCTTATTTAAGAAAATACTGGGTAATATAAGTCAACTACATGGTTTAAGGTTAGGTTAAGGGTAGGTTCAGGATAAGTACCTAGTTAATACACAGTGATCACTATAATAAGTACATAGCATGTGTAGAGTGCTACTGAAATTCTAACAGTATACATACAATTTAGTAGTGTGAGTGTGACTGGTTGTGTATAAAACCTGACCTAAAAGACCACATGAGTAGGTACCTCTTTTAAATAAGTAATTACTTTTTGAGCATTAAAAATGTTCTATATAGTATTAGTGTGTTTATTATGAATGTAATCTGGACGTTCTACAACCCGAATTCCAGAAATGTTGGGACATTTTTTAAAATTTGAATAAAATTAAAACTAAAAAACTTTTAAATCACATGAGCCAAAATTTAATTCACAATAGAACATAACATAACACATGTTTAAACAGAGAAATGTTACACTTATCCCAAAAAAAAAAAAAAAAATCTCCCCTCTATTTCTCTTTTCTTCTTCCCTTCTCTGGTTTTTGCTACTCTGAGTAGTGTACAAATCTTGATATTTAGGACATGTTTTGCGTTTCTTTGCCTATTCTTGACGGATCACTTCCTGTACTCCTGAGTTGTAATTCGCTCTGGATAAAAGCGTCTGCTAAATGCATAAATGTAAAATGTAATGTAAATGTAACTGAGATCAATTTTACACTTATCCACTGATTGAGATAATTTCAAACTTGATGCTTGCTACAGGTCTCAAAAAATTGATACCAGGGGCATGTGTAGCATCTCCTCTTCTTTTTAAAAAAGTTTGGAGATGTCTGGGCATCAAGGTTATAAGCTTTCCAGCTACTAAAGAGTTTGCAATTGTCTTTGACATATTTTTTTGTTTAATTATGCACCAAATGTTCTCTATAAGTGAAAGATCAGGCCAATTCAGCACCCAAACTATTCTACGACGAAGCCATGCTGTTGTAATTGCTCTAGTATGTGGTTTTGCATTGTCCTGCTGAAATACACAAGGCCTTCCTGAAATAGACGTCGTCTGGAGGGGAGCATATTGCTCTAAAACCTTTATATATCTTTTAGCATTCATAGTGCCTTGCAAAACATGCAAGCTGCCCATACCGTATCGACTTATGCACCCCAATATCATCAGAGATGGTATTTTGAATTAAACACTGATAACACGATGGAAGGTCTCTCTCCTCTTTAGTCTGGAGGACATGGTGTCTGTGATTTCCTACAAGAATATCAAATTTGGACCTGACTGACCATAGAACACTTTTCTACTTTGAAATAATCCATTTTAAATAAGCCTTGACCCAAAGGACACAACAGCACTTCTGGACCATGTTCAAATACGGCTTCTTGTTTTGCATGATAGAGCTTTAGTTGGCATCTGCAGATGTTATAGTTTTGTGTTTAACGACAGTGGTTTCTGGAAGTATTCCTGGGCCCATTTAGTAATATCATTATGTAATTTAGTAATTTCATTGACACAATCAGGGCGATGAGTGATGCAGTGTCATCTGAGGGTCCAAAGACCACGGACATCCAAGAAAGGTCTTCGAGCTCTGTCCCTTACACACAAATTTCTTAAGTTTCTCCTAATTTTTTGATGATGTAGATGAGATTTGCAAAGCCTTTGCAATTTGACGTTGAGGAAGATTGTTTTTAAAGTATTCCACAATCTTTTTACGCACGGTTTCACATATTTCACAGCCTCTGCCCATCTCTATTTCTGAGAGACTCTGCTTCTCTAAACTAGACGGGGTAAACACGATTTTGACGCTCAATTCGCAGCGTTAGACATAGCCTTTAAAGCTTACCATGTTACAGATCTGATATCACTTAATTCATTGCTAGATGTTCTTGCTTTTTCAGCCATTTGTTGCACCTGTGCTAACTTTAATGAGACCAGTAGCAGGCATCGAATTTAAAATGAGCTCAATTAGTGGATACAAGTGTAAAAATGTGATAGGCCTATGTCATCTATGGTCTATTGTAAATAAAATATTGGCTCATGTGATTTGAAAGTCTTTTATTTATTTATTTTATTTAAATGAATAAAACGTCCCCACCTTTCTGGAATTTTAGTTAAGCAATGTTTAGGGGAGAACCGAGGCGAAAGTAACGCGGGACGGAAGTAACAATGCGATTTTCTCAGAGCCCTGACTACATTTGCATTCCAAGCTATGACAGCACGTTCAGCACGCAAACTTTGATGGATCTGCCAAAAATCATGTTTTTTCGTCATCGTTTCCCGCGGTTGGGTCCGAAATATAGTTTTCGAGTAGGAAAAGTAAATTACTGAAGCGGTACTTTTTTTCTAATTACAAGTTGTGTTTCTTGTTTCATGTGTCACAGTTATGATCACTCTACAGATTATTTATAACTGTTACACATCCTGCATGTTTGTCTTTTCAGAGTTTTTCAGTATGAAAGTAAATCGTGTTTAAATGTCAGGACTTCCTGTCGGGACGAAAGTAACACTTGTTACTTTTGTCCCACTCTTATATATATATATAATGCTGCTAATTTAATTTTCATATTGTTCATATTTTTGTTTTGTCAGGTTATATTTGAAAAATTTGATTAAACTTAAAATTGAAAATGAAAATGTAATTTTTTTTTTTTTGCAAAGATAAAGTAGCTACAAAATATGTTTGCAGTAACATATTAACAAGGTCATAGTCAGGTATATTTAATAAAAACAAGAGTAACACAAAACAACCTAGCTTATATTGTTGTGTTACTTTTGACCCACCTGTGTGTTACTTTCGTCCCAACTGATGGGGTCAAAAGTAACAATCTGCATCTTATCTTCAATGTAAAATTATACTGTAGTCGTTCTGCATTTGTACAAAATACCACACCTGCTATTGATAGACCACACTTGTGAGTTATTGACCAGAGCAAATATATATCTCTGTCTAAAAATGTTCTTTTAAAATTACATTTTTCTGAAAAATGGTACTTTCGCCCCTGCTCTCCCCTACCATGTTATCATTGTCATATGCGAACAACTAATGGGCAGTTGCGTTAATTCACTGCCATTCACAAATCATCTTGTGGAATAGTAGGCCTTGTGGAATAGTAGGCCTAGAATCTTGCTCAAAAGAGCTGGCCTTCCAGGTACTTATCACTTACTGTGTTTTATGAATAATGTGAATTTGCAGACATTGTTTTTCACCTAGTAGTTAAGTTTGCGATTTGAGATGCAGCCCTTATTTTAGTTTTAACCTAGCGCCCTCTGCTGTTCTGACAGGAGTGATACATATTGATGAGCGAGGCTTTGCAGTGCGCTGTACCTCTTTGAGTCGCTGTGCAGTGGTGTATACCGAGGGCCTGTACGTGGTCGTGTGGAGAGGCGATGCCGGGAGGCTGACTGCACTGGTGGAGGTTCCTCAGAGGTTCTACAACCGTACACTTGGTTTGCTAGGCCACTGGAGCTCCAACAGAACAGATGACTTCCTGCTTTCTAATGGCCGCATGGTGCCTTCTCTAAATAACAGCATCCCCTCTGAACAGAGTCTGCTTCCCTTCGGACAGTCATGTGCGTGTACTCTTCAGCTAGTTCAGTATTCGTGAGAATATATGAAATATTGTAGTAACTGCAACTTGATTAAATAAAAAATAAATAAATGAAAACCTAATATACATTCATCCTTTTTAAATAGGGCGTACCACAGCCCTGTTAGAATCATTATTTAAATAATCAAAATTCATGAGAAATGTCTTTGGGATCAGGGGCATTTTATCCTTCACTCTTAGAAATACAGGTTCTAAGGGAGATTTTGTAGCAATGCGAAATATAGCAATGGCATTTTAGTTCCACAAAGAACCTTCTTAAACAGTGAACAGTTCTTATCCATATTTTTCTTAGTGTGAAAAAAAAAAAAAACTATAAAATTGAATTGAAATGTTACATTGATATTCTTAATGGAACCATATATCCCATAATACAAAACAATTACTTTTAAGAGTGAGGAATCATAATAGGCCATTTGGAAACTAGGTATTCTTAAAGTTATAATTTTAGTTTCACATTAGGATCCTTCAGATTTGCTTCTGAATTATAGGGGCGGAAATATGTATACAGAGTATATCCATTTAAGATTTCTTGACTTTTTTTGTCCTCACAGGGGCTGTTCCTGCTCCAGAAAGTCTTCTGTTTGCAGAGCCTCCTAGTAATCTATTCAGTCCCATTATGACAGAGCAACTGATGTCCTCAGTGAGCCCAGATGTGCTGGCAAAACACAGTCTGACCTGCCTGGGCAGCATGCAATGTGTGCATGACATCCTAGCCACAGGAAGCACAAACCTCGGCCAGGATGTTCTGAAAGACCAGCAGCAACTTCAGAACCGGATGCAAATTTATGGTTAGATGGTCATCCACGTTAACTGACCTAATACACAAACATATCTTAACCTGAATAAAAACTTGCCTAAAGTAAAAATATGCACTACCATTCAAACGTTTGGGGTTGGTAAGTTTTTTAAATGTTTTTTTAAATGCGTATGCAAAAATACAGGAAAAACTGCAATATTGTGAAATAGCCTATTATTACAAATAATATTAAGATAAGCATTTTCTATTTGGAAATAATGTAATTTATTGATATGATGGCAAGGCTGAATCTTCAGCATCATTACTTCAGTCTTTCGTGTCACATCAGAAATTATTCTAATATGCTGATTTGCAAATCAAGAAACATATTTTCCTCTTGATAGTCAGAATAATTTTTCTTTTGTTCCTCCATTCATTGTGTCTATAGGGCTTTTTAACAAAACACCCTCCCTCTGCTTGTTTTCAACAGGTACCCTGCCACCCATTGTGACAGAGCCTACTGTCATCACGTGTAAGGTCAATAGTACAGTTAGAGTTCAATTCAAAGCCCAGGATCCAAACAGAGACCAAATCACATTCTCCCTGGCCTCACCACACTCTACACGGGTCACCATCGGCAGCAGTAAGATTTACTGCAAATCATTCCATTTTTTTAAACTCAGTCTACTTACAATGTAATATGCAATGTCTGTGAGATCATTAGTTTTTAGTTTTTTAGTTTAGAGCTTTATTAATCCCTATGGGGCAATTCATTCCTATCAACTATCATGGTGCTTCACATAGACAACACTTATCCTGCCTTCACATGCTATCGGAAATGTAATAATTCCCACTCGCCCAAGTCGTGATTACGAGCTCATCGCATTCAAATTTTAAAATGGGAAAACGTTCATTCGTCACAATTTTTACCTAGGAAACTCGTATTTACAATAATTCAGAGAGCATGTGAAGGCAGCATTAATATTCATGCATACAAATATTCTAAATATATAAAATACATAATAGGGAAAAAAAAAGTTACCATAAATTAAATAGTTAAATATCAGTTATGTTTATTACATAAACAAATTGCTTCAGGCAATTTTTTTTTATTTATAACAATTTGTGGAACGCCTGATTGTCCCTAATCGCTGGCTGAGGGGCATCTATGCAAAATAAAAATCCAAAGGGTGTTTTATGCACCATCCTCAACACTTCATAATGTATTCTTGTTCATAATAAGATGCAAGACTACAAACAAGAAAACCTGTAATTTTTGAGCGTGTTAACAATACCTTGATGACGATTTCTGTTCTTAGACAATAAACAATAGACAATAAAGTTAATAGGCAATATTGTTCATAGACAATAAAGAAAACCAACATATGAAAGAAAAAGACAGAATGCTTTCAACAAATTAAGTATAAAAATACCTGAGAATGGGTCTCTGTACAATAAAAGAGTTAAGAGAGTATTTAACAGAAACAGTTTTAAGATGTGTTAGATCTCTCTTTATCCTCTTTTAACTCTTATACTTGTAAAACATGGTGCTCTACATTTTGGATCATTAATATTTTATAATACTATTCTTTTTTTGCGTCCCAAAGGTGATGGTATTCTCGTGTGGTCTCCTTCCGGTATTCAGCCACTGAATCTGACAATTCAAGTGAGCGATCAGACATCAAGCTCCGTGATCACCCCTGTTCTGCAGCTCTGTAACTGTATGAATGGAGGAAGCTGCCAATACAACAGCGTGGCTGAGAACCTTCTTCTGGGAAAGTTTCAGGTACACAGCACCTTTAACCCTGCACACAGGTACAGCAGCTACTTGTTTGCAGAGAAACTTTAGCTTTATGCCATGACCACTAGGGAGCATATACTATATTGCCAAAAGTATTGGGACACCCCTCCAAAACATTGAATTCAGGTGTTCCTATCACTTCCATGGCCAAAGGTGTATAAAATCAAGCACCTAGGCATGCAGACACGTCTACAAACATTTGTGATAGAATGGGTCACCCTAAGGAGCTTGTACCAGGACCAGTAAGGGACTGGAACTAAAATGAACTCTTAATGCGTTAGCTCACCAAGACATTTTGGACAATTTCCTGCGCTAACTTTGTGGGAACAGTTTGGGGATGGCCCCTTCCTGTTCCAACATGACTGCACAAAAAAGCAAAGAGAAAAAAAATTGTATTTTACAGCTGAATTTAGCTACAGCTTTGTGCAGAATGTACAAGTCCGCAAGTGAATTATATGTTATTCAGTTGTGTACAGTGGTGTTGAGGGTAATTTGTACACACAGACTAATGCTTCCTAATCATAGACACACATGTTTTTCTGTATGTATACATCTAGGTTGTGGCATGTCTTTGTCCTCCGGGTTTCAGTGGGAAGTACTGTGATAACAGAACAGATGTGTGTAAAGGCAAACCCTGTTTTCCTGGTGTGGAATGTATCAGACAAAGAGAACCAGACCTCTTCACATGTGGACAGTGCCCTCCTCCGACTGTATACAAGGACCAACAAGGATACAAGTGCTTTGAAAATGGTCAGTAGTTACTTTAAACGGCCTACTCAATATATTTATTTAGCTATTTCTCACTGCAACATCTTCAAATGCAGCTAATCCAGTGAGATTCTAGAAACGGAATGCCTCTTAAACATGTTTTTTCTAATTCTAACTCTGTCCCACAGACTTCTGCCTCCCTCCGTTCCCCTTCCCCTGCCATGAGATGGCAGACTGCTCCAGCACCGGCTACAACTACACATGTAAATGTAAGCAGGGCTACACTGGCAATGGAAAAGAGTGCACAGGTATGCCACATGAAAGCATAGGCCCACATTCATTCTCTGAGACACACTTGCATTTAAGTATGTTTTATTCTACCCACAGATATTAATGAGTGTCTGGACCCCGCAGCCTGTCCCAATGCTAAGTTTGAATGTGTGAACTTGCCGGGATCAGTGCGGTGCTCATGCCGTTATCAGAAAACCAGAGATACTGATGGCTGTGGTAAGTACTTTTAAAAAGGAATCAATAATAATTCAATAATCATAGTTTCTTGACTCATCAACACAACTCAAACTTTACATTTATCATACCCATAAGGTGATAGAAGAAACAAACATTTTAAATCTTTACATCAGTTTAAGCAATAGAGGGCATGCACGTGATGTCATCTTTGGCCTGAGTGCCTGAGGTTATGCCCACTGAATGGCAAAAGACATTCTGCGTGAATGTCGTAAAAAACACGCAAAACATCTAAAACTGGAGCGAGGTTTGAGATTGACTGTGGAAACAGATTTTATAAGAAATCTGAGGTATTGTTTACAGAAAGCTGTAGAAAAGAATAGCAAAGGATCACTGCAATTCACAGAAATGACTGAATTCCAAACTGGGATTTGTTTATATATATATATATATATATATATATATATATATATATATATATATATATATATATATATATATATATATATATATATATATATATATATATATATATATATATATATATATGTTTATTTATATAAAGTTTATATTAAAAAAAGTCCTGGCTAATTCAAGCTTTATAATAGCATTGATTGTGGCTCCATAAAATTAAGATTTTGAAGTCCATCTGAGTAAAGTAAAATGTAAAGTGACTGCAGGATTCTTAATGTGTGTATGTTTTAAAGGTTCACAGTATAGCAGTGGCTATTTAACAACAGAAAGTGCAGTCCATTTCATGACTGAAGGACTGTTTGTTTTATGTTTAATACAGTTAAGCTATTTTCTATAAAGCAGTCCAATAGGGCATGATGGACAAAAATAAACCTCTCATGAAAACCAAAATGAGCCAATATTTGGCATGACATTTCAAAAATTCTTACTTTCAACATTTGATATGTTATCTATATTCTATTGTGAAAAAATATGCTTATGATATTTGTAATTATTGCCTTCCCTTTTTATTCACAATTTATACAGTGTCCCAACTTTTATGGAATCGGTTTGTGGGTTATACCGTTTTTACATCTATTTAAACACTTTTGTTTTACTTTTTTATTTTAGGTGAATCTGCTAATCCTACAGGTAAGACTGTGTATATTGATTTACTTTTAATTAAAAAGAGATATTAAAGAGGCCCAAAGAGATATTAAGAAGCTGTCAAACATTTGAACTAATTTCAGCTAACTCAGCTATCTATCCCAACATCGTCTTAATCTAGGATACGTCGTAGTGTCGCACATATTTCACTAGTGTTCATGTTCTATTTTCAGATGTCAAGACAAAAATGTAGAACTTGATATTTTAATGAGAGCAAGAAAATCTATGGCAAGAGCTCTGCCATTCTTTTCCTCCTAATTATTATAAGACCACAGCCCACAGTATAAAAAAAAGACATTTATACTGCACATTTGTGGTTTGCTCTCCCCATTTCATTTACGATATATCCCATGGATAATTCAATGGAATGCACTAAGAATCTTTCATTTTTTTTCTCCCCAAATCCTCACATCTCTTTCCAGGATTTTTTTCCCGCTGATGCTTTAAAATATAATTGTCTCCCCTTTAAGCAGTGTTTACTGGACATTGTTCAAGGGAATGAACATTTTTGAATAAGGCAACATATGTTACATAATACAAACATATATCACTACATTGATATTAGCACATCTGTGATACTTTTGCGGAAAGAATCAAGCTTTTAGGGTTATTCATTGTCTGTTGTAGTAATTTGTTAATACTTTTACACTTTTAAATTCCTTTTAATGTTTAATTGTTGAAGGGTGAGTATATGTCATCTCATTGTACCCAGTTCAAAAAAAAAAAATGCTTATTGCATTCATAGAGTGAACCTTTTGCTGATTGTTTACAGTTTAATTTAAGTTATTCCCATAATTTACACTGTCAAGGGGCTTTTCCAGGACAAAGGTGGATAGTGCTTGTTTTAATATGCCAGTAGGAAAACTTACATCAGCATCTATGAGCAGAAGTGGGTATCAATGAATGTACAGTATACTATTATCAAAAGCAGACTCATGAAAATCCTCCTTTTTGGCAAATTACACCTTGGGTTTCATATTTTAGGAAAGACCAACATCAATGTATTTTTTTTCTAGGGTGGAATATTTTTAATGTGTCCATGGGCTGGAGAAATCAGGAGCCTGGACAGGGAGTAAGTAAGGTCAGTGCATGGATCTGAATAATCAGATAAATTATTAGATCATTTCAAAGACATGGCATGTCATTAACACTGCAGCTCAGATGAACTTCAGCTGTTCTTAGTGTTAACATTTCTGCATTCTCTGCAGCTGGAAAAGATCCTGTCACAGGGTTTCCAGAACAAATTCTACAATGCTAGTGCTATAGCTCCTGATTCAGCATCGGCAGGCGGGATGAACGAGTACAGGATCAATGTGTCCAGTGACACGCCGCACTGGTACGTCATGGACTACCTTACCAGAGTCAGTCAGTACTACGGCATACGTTCAGCCTATGTGGAAGGTAAGAAAATGTACTAAAATATGTTATTTTCACTTAATTCACAGCTCTATGGAATACTTGATTGGTCAATCACAACATTATATATTTAGTCAAACATGCTCGTGTGATCAGACCTGCCATTCAAACATAAATTCAAACATGAATTAAATTAATTAAATTCATCAGTTCATCAATGAATTCAACAAGTTTGTTGTGAACATTGACGTTAAAGGGGAATAGTTCACTTTAAAAATAAAATTACACAATGATTTACTGACCCCCAAGCTATCCTAGGTGTATATGACTTTCTTCTTTCTAATGAACACAATCAGAGTTATATTAATACACATCATGACACTTCCAAACTTTATAATGGCAGTGATGGGGTTTATTTTGAGTTTAAAGATCAAAAAAGTGATCGAATTGCTTTCATTTATGATGGATGGATTTACTTTTTTGAGCTTCAAACTCAATGGACCCAGTCACTGAAGGATTTGTTTTCTTCATGAATGAATCAGATTTTTTTGATTAAATCGTTTGAGTGAATGTTTCAGTGACTCACCCATGAAGATGATCAAATATTTTGATTGCTGATTGAATCAGTGTTTTTGAATGAATCAGTGAGTAAATGTTTTAATTACTCACTCATACTGTAAAGAAAATCACTTATTTTGTTCCTGAATGATTCAGTGTTTCAACAAAATGATGATACATATGATAATGACAACATGGCGAATGCACAATGTATTGCATTTAAACTGCACTCATTTATACTATATTGAACATACTTTTTTTAGTGGTCACAAATTAATTACTTATTCAAAATAAGAGAGTACTTCAGAGAGTATTCGATTTTGAATGCACCCATTCTTTCATGTTTTTGAATGAATCGCTTGAGACATATTGTGCTTATAAGTGATTAAGGTCTACTCCTTGACTTTAGACTTTGTATTCCTTGTTTTCTTTAGACCTTGATGAATGCAAGACAAATGAGCATCCATGTTCAAAAACAGCCCAGTGTGTAAACACCTACGGTGGCTACAGGTGTGTGTGCAATGGCACGGATCTAAATAAGGATTCTCAGTCATGCAATTTTGGTAAGAGCATCACCAAAAAAAGAGTGATCAGGCACACGTGAGTCCGGTTATTAGATTTTCATTAAAATAATGAAATAATTTCCCTGCTCCATTTCAGATTTGAATGGCTATAACCGCACAGACGCCGGTGCTAAGACTATGGGAGATAAGAAGTCATTAATTTTGGGGCTGGTTCTGGGCATCGGTATCCCCCTCCTACTGCTGCTGTTATTGGCGGCCCTTGCCTGCTTCTGCTGCTGCACACGAAAGAAAACCATGAGTGGGGAGTAAGTATTCTGATCACACAATAAATGACACCATGTAGGATTTGAAGATTAGTACTTGCATTAATATGATTAAGCATATAAACAAACTCTCTCTCTCTCTCTCTCTCTCTCTCTCTCTCTCTCTCTCTCTCTCTCTCTCTCTCTCTCTCTCTCTCTCTCTCTCTCTCTCTCTCTCTCTCTCTCTCTCTCTCTCTCTCTCTCTCTCTCTCTCTCTCTCTCAAGCATTCCTCACCTGCTGCCTGAGTACATGAATGTCAACCCTCCATTCAACTTTGATGACCCCTCCCTGCAATATATCACCCATTGCAGCCCACGTATCCTTGACAACCTCCCACCACAACAGAAGCGTCGATATCGATAACACAGGGCCCAGTGCGCTTGTATTGTCTGGTTCATCCAGCATCAATGCAGATGCAGTACATTTGTGTTTAAAGAAAATTCCAATATTATAATATTTAAATTAAAAAGAGACTGCTGACTTTTGAAGTCCCATGTGAGAGTGAAAGAGTGCCAAACACATGCAGAAAAGAAACATGGAGCGATCTGTGAGAAACAAGCTCTGCTGAATTATTGGCCCAGTTGAAGAGAATAATTAATGTGAAAAAAAGAAAAAAAGAAAAAAGGCTTCTGTGGCACTGACCTTAAAAAAGAAGTCACAGTTTGAAGATATTCAAATATGAGAAGATATTTAGAGAAAAATAAACCTGCTTTAGGACAATTCAAATTCAAGGTCTGGATGCATTATAGTAATGGTAAATGGTAAATGGACTGCATTTATATAGTGCTTTCAACAGCCCCTATGGCCATCCAAAGTGCTTTACATTTTTGCCTCACATTCACCCATTCACATATTGTTTTCCAGAAATAATGGTCAATAATATCTTGTACATAAATTAATGAATGCCTGTTGGAAGCAAAGCAACTTAATGTATTATGTCAAATGTTTATGTATGTACAAACATATGGCATCATCAAACCCATTTAAATATCGTAAAATACTTTGTATTGGTTATGATATGTATACCCACTAGTACTTTTCCTTAAATAAAATTGACAAAAATAACCCTTTTAAAAGTACTGGACGTAAAACCAAATATATATGGTGTTCTTAGGATGCATGATTTTTACATCTGTGATCACTTGCAAATATACACTATATTGCCAAAAGTTTTGGGATGACTTCCTTTACAAGCACATGAACTTTAATGACATCCCATTCTTAATCTGTAAGGTTTAATGTGGAGTTTGTCCCACACACTGCAGCTAAAACAGCTTAAACTCTTCAGGGAAGGTTTTCCACAAAGTTTAGTAGTGTGTTTATGGGCATTTTTGACCATTCTTCTAGAAAAGCATTTGTGAGGTCAGGTGCTGATGTTGGACGAGAAGGCCTGTCTCTTAGTCTCCAATCAAATTCATCCCAAAGGTGTTCTAACGGGTTGAGGTCAGGACTCTGTGCAGGCCAGTCAAGTTCCTCCACACCAAACTCACTCATCTATGTGTTTATGGACCTTGCTTTGTGCACTGGTGCGCAGTCATGTTGGAACAGGAAGGGGCCATCCCCAAACTTTTCCTACAATTTTTCAAGCATGAAATTGTCTAAAATGTCTTTGCATGCTTAAGCATTAAGAGTTTATTTCACTGGAACTAATGGGTCAAGCCGAACCCCTGAAAAACAACCCCACACCATAATCCCCCTCCAACAAACTTTACGCTTGGCACAATGCAATCAGGCAAGTACCTGGCAAGTGTGCTTTCCATGACTGAATCTGATGCTTTGCATTGCACTTGGTGATGTAAGGGTTAGATTACATCAGCCATTGAAACCCATTTCATGAAGCTCTCTACACTCTGTTCTTGAGCTAATCTGAAGGCCACACAAAGTTTGAAGGTCTGCAGTTACTGACTGCAGAAAGTCCTGCACACTCTGTACCTCAGCATGTGCTGACCCTGTTCTGTGATATTACGTGACCTACTACCACTTCATGGCTAAGTTGCTTCCACTTTGTCATAATACCAACAGTTGACAGTTGACCGTGGAATATTTAGTAGTGAGGAAATTTTACAAACGCACATTACACAGGTGGCAACCTATCACGGTAGCATGCTTGAATTCACTAAACTCCTAAGAGCGACCCATTATTTCACAAATGTTTGTAGAAGCATCTGCATGCCTAGGTGTTTGATTTTGAGGCCATATAATTAATTGGAACACCTGAATTCAATGATTTGGAGGGGTGTACCAATACTTCACTA